>NC_092055.1:14136312-14436312 GCF_003086295.3 Arachis hypogaea
TACTAGGTTCCTTGGTCTTTCCAGTTTTGCCTCTCCCTGAAGTTTTCTGAGCAACTACCTTACGGCGCATGGTTTCGGTCTTTTTGGAAGGAGGGGAATGAGTATAAGAGGAGGTAGAATGGAGATGGATATGCGTATGGGTTGGAGGTGATGAAAAATCTGGGTTTTTTGAAATGGGGGTTCAATTACTTCTCCTAAGTGCAGTTTTCTTTTTCATGATAGGATGAATGGAGGAGTTGAATATGAAAGGGTGAATGCCGAAAGAGAGTGAGGGTGGAAGGAGGTTAGTGGTGCAATAAATGTGGATTGGAGAGAGATGATGGGGAAGTTAATGACCATAATGGCGCGGTTATTAACCAAATGGGAGTTTCAAAAAATGATAAAAAATGATTTTTCTTGAATCAAGGGATTAGTTGGAAGGAAAAGATATGATTTGACAATATGCTTCTTCCAACAAGATATGAAAAGACAATCCAAGGGATTTTGTGATTTTATTTTTCAAAGAAAGAATAACTAACTAAACTGCCATGGTGGGGTCAGGAATTATTAGGTGGGGCCCATAAAAATTTAAATCTGTGTTGCCTCCCCCTTGATCATAGCTCCTGCATCAAGCCTGCATTTTTATCTCGTCCTAACCTACGAGACAAAACTGAACAGAGTTAAAAATTCACAGATTTTCAATGAAACTTAAATCAAACATTCCCAAACTTTTTCTCAAGGTGCAGAATCTGTCTTCACAGAGGGGTTTTGTAAAAATATCAGCAATTTGGTCTTCAGATTTTACAAATTGAATATCAATAGTTCCCTTTTGCACATGTTCTCTAATGAAATGATATTTAATTTCAATGTGCTTTGTTCTTGAGTGCAAAACAGGATTTTTTAAAATGTTTATAGCACTCATATTATCACAAAATAAGGGTATACTATTGATCTTTAATCTGTAATCTTCTAATTGTGTTTTTAACCAAATTAATTGAGTGCAACATGCAGATGCGAAAATGTATTTTGCTTCAGCTGTGGATAAAGCCACTGTGGCTTGCTTTTTGCTTGACCACATATTGAGTGAGCTTCCAAGGAAGCAACACATGCCGGATGTGCATCGTCTATCCACTCTATCTCCTGCAAAATCTGCATCACAAAACCCTACTGCACAAAAGTCATCAGATTTACGATACCATAATCCATAATCACAAGTTCCCTTAATGTATCTAATGATGCGTTTAACAGACGTGAGATGTGGTTCTTTTGGGTGAGATTGGAATCTTGAACATACACCCACACTTTGGACAATGTCCGGTCTAGAGGAGGTAAGGTACATGAGTGAACCTATCATTCCCCTATACCTTGTTTCATCCACATCTTGACCATCATCATCCTTTTCAAATTTTGTGTTGGGATGCATCGGTTTACCCATTGATTTGGAATTTTCTAAGCCAAACTTTTTAATAAGTTCTTTTGCATACTTTCCTTGGTAAATAAAAGTACCACTGGGAGTTTGTTTAATTTGGAGGCCAAGAAAGAAACTAAGCTCTTCCATTAAACTCATTTCAAACTCACTAGTCATGAGTTTTCCAAACTCTTCACACAAGGAAATGTTGGCCGATCCAAATACAATGTCATCAACATAAACTTGAACAAGGAGTATATCATCATTAGATGCTTTAATAAATAAAGTAGTGTCGGTGGTACCCCTTTGAAATTGATTTTCCAACAAGAAGGCACTAAGCCTTTCATACCAAGCTCTTGGAGCTTGTCTAAGACCATAAAGAGCCTTAGTTAATTTGAAAACATGATTTGGAAACTCTTTTTGTTCAAAACCGGGGGGTTGTGCCACATACACTTCTCTATCAATAAAGCCATTAAGGAAAGCACACTTAACATCCATTTGAAACATTTTGAAACCTTTATGGGCGGCATAGGCAAGAAGCAATCTAATTGCTTTCATTCTAGCTACCGGAGCAAAAGACTCATCAAAATCTATACCCTCTTCTTGATCGTAACCTTGGGCCACTAATCTAGCCTTGTTACGAACAACTTGTCCATCCTCACCAAGCTTATTTTTAAATACCCACTTAGTACCGGTAACTTTCTTACCATCCGGATGAGGTACTAGTGTCCAAACCTCATTCTTGTCAAATTGAGGAAGCTCCTCTTGCATTGCTTTAACCCATGATGGGTCCTCAAGAGCTTGTTTGACATTGTTGGGCTCTATTTGTTACAAGAGAGCAGGATTGCTAGGTTCAGTTTGCCTTTTGGTGGATGATCTTGTTGTTACTCCTTGAGAGGGATTACCAATGATGAAGTCATGAGGATAACCCCTCATGGACTTCCATTCTCTAGGCTTTCGGACAGGTGTAGAGCTTTGATGAACTTCTGGTGGTCTCACTGTTTCAGTTGCTCGTGCCTGCTCAGGAGACAAAATGAAAATGTCTCCTCCAATCTGACGAGACAAAATTGGACTGGCAGATTCTTCATTCTGAACAGATTTGGAATTTTTTTTGCTTGTTCCAGTTTCTTCACCATCTGAATCATTATCTATCACAGTACTGGGAATTAAGTTAGAATCACAAAAAGTAACATGTATGGATTCCTCTATAGTCCTATGCTCCTTGAGATAAATTCTATAGGCCTTGCTTGTGGTGAAATATCCAACAAAGATACCTTCATAGGATTTTGGATCAAACTTTTCAAGATTTTCTTTATTATTAAGCACAAAACATTTGCATCCAAAAACATGAAAGTACTTAAGATTTGGAGGGGTTCCTTTCCATAGCTCATAAGGGGTTTTCTTTAACCCTTTTCTAATGATCGTTCTATTCAAAATAGAGAAAGTATAGGGAGCCAATGACCTAAGCGTACAATGTGTACAATGAAGGTTTAAAAAGTATTAGAGATATTATTATTAGTGTTACATTGTCCTGTCAGGTTACGCTTTTGGGATGAGTGGTTTCAGGACATGGTATAAGAGTTCCAAATCCGGAAGGTTAGGAGTTCGAACCTTGGTGAACCCAAAATTAGCTTTTTATAACATGAGATGTTTATTATCCCTAGTATCCAGATGGTTATCCCTGGTATCCGGATGGTTATTCTGCATAGTATAGGTGATGTTCATTTGATTCATAAACCAAATATTTAGCCCATTGTACACATTGTACACTTAGGCCATTGGCTCCCTAGCACTACTCTTCAAAATATAACATGCTGTGTTCACAGCTTTAGCCCATAAAAATTTAGGAATCTCATTCTCACATAGCATAGCCCTAGTCATCTCTTGAAGACTTCTATTCCTTCTTTCAACCACCCCATTTTGTTGGGGGGTTCTAGGACATGAGAAATTATGAGAAATTCCTAAGTCATCACAGAATTTTTCAAAGTCTTGATTTTCAAATTCTCTTCCATGATCACTTCTCAAATGAGCAATTTTTAAATCGTTTTCATTTTGAATTTTCTTGCAAAGAGTGGAAAAGGCATGAAAAGCATCATTCTTATGAGCAAGAAAAAGTACCAAACCCAATCTAGAGTAATCATCTAACACCACAAGACCACAGTGTTTTCCTCCTAAACTTTGAGTTCTAGTAGGACCAAAAAGATCAATATGTAACATCTCCAATGGCCTTTTGGTTGAGATTCCATCTTTTGATATAAAAGAGGATTTTACTTGTTTGCCCAATTGGCAAGCATCACAAGTAAGATCCTTATCAAACTTGATGTTTGGAATTCTTCTAACCAAATTCTTTTTGACTAGCTTAGAAATTTGGTACATGCTAGCATGGCCCAACTTTCTATGCCAAAGCCATTTTTCATATTCAAGAGATGTAAAGCATGTTACATTTTGTTCCTTTAAATCCTCAAGAGTTAATCCATACACATTGTTACACCTTTTAGCTTCAAATAAAATATCCCCAGTTTTCTCACAAACAAACTTCTTCAAAATCCAAATCACACAATTGACTAACACTAAGCAAATTATGTTTCAAACCATGTACAAGGAGAACATCATTTATACAAGAAGAAAAATTTTTACCAACTTTTCCAACAGCCATTATTTTTCCTTTTGCATCATCAAAAAAAGTGACAAGACCTCCATCATATTCATCAAGCTTTATGAAGAAGGTTATTTTTTCGGTCATATGCCTAGAACATTCGCTGTCCATATACCACATATTTTCTTTCCGTTTGGATGCTAGGCACAACTGATCTATGTGATCTGCCATGAGACATGGTTGTGACTTGGTCTCGGTTTCTTCATCATCATCATCTGAGTCATTTTCCAAGTCTTCCCATGAGGCCATCAGTCCCTTCTTCTTTACTCTTTTCAGCTTTTCTCCTTCTTTAACTTGGGATAATCAGATCTGAAATGCCACATTTCCTTGCAATTGTAACAGGTTACTTTGCTAAGGTCTTTCTTCATCTTCCTTGAGCTGCTGCCTTTGCCTTTGAGCTTCACCGTTTTCCTGAATTTTTTTGCAAACAACACAAACTCCTTTTCAGAAGAGTTATCACTGGATTCATCATCCATAGGGTTAGTTACAGAAGAAAAAGCAATTCCTTTCTTTTTTGAATCTTTTTTCAAATAGGTGTTTTCAAAAGCAAGAAGATTTCCTCTCAAATCATCAACTGTCATGGAATCTAAGCCACTGCTCTCAGAAATAATTAAAGCTTTTGTTTCCCATTCTTTTGTAAGACATCTCAACACTCTTCTCACTAGCACAAATTCTGAATGTGTAATTCCCAGAGCATCTAAGCCAACAATGATGGTGTTGAACCGTTCGAACAGTTCATCAATGGATTCTCCTTCCTTCATTGCAAACATTTCATATTCTCTGTTCAACATGTCTGTCCGAGTCTTCTTAACAATGGTGGTTCCTTCATGAGTGATTTGTAGCTTGTCCCAGATTTCCTTTGCCGTTGTGCATCGTGATACCCGTCGGTACTCCTCAAAGCTGATAGCACAGTTGAGCAGGTTTACTGCCTTGACATTTAATTCTACCTTCTTCCTATCTTCCTCGGTCCATCTTGCTTCTGGTTTGAGAGAGACTACTCCTTCAGCACTTGTGGTAGTTGGAAATTGAGGCCCTTCCAGGATAATCTTCCAAAGTCTGTAATCCACTGCTTGTACAAATATCTTCATCCTCTCCTTCCAATAGGTATAATTTTTTCCATTGAAAAGAGGAGGTCTGTTGCTTGATTGACCTTCAGTCAGATTATAGGACACCACATTTGCGCCACTGTTTTCTGCCATGAGGATCTTTACTCCAAGCTGCAAAGCTTGATCTCTTTGAGACCAAGCTCTGATACCAATTGATGGTTTCAGTGGCTAAGAGAAGGGGGGTTGAATCTTAGCCCCATTTTTGCTTGCTAACACTTGCTGGACTTAGAGGAGACTTTTCTGTTTTTAGCTCGTCCTTAGCCGCAAGACTTTTTCATTTTGTCTCGTCACTTGGCACGAGACATTTTTTAGTTTTTGCTCCTGTGCAGTAGAAAACAGAAATGGAGTAGGAGAGAAGAAAGATTACACCCAGATATATCCTGGTTCAGCTGCTAAGTGCAGTGTAGCCTACATCCAGTCTCCATCACAACAATGATGGAATTTCACTATAATCAACCTGATTACAAACTGTAAAGTGCTAACCCAACTTACAAGGGGATTCCCACAGAATCATGAAACACAACATAGATGAACAAAGGAACTCTAAGACATCTATAGTTTTTTCTTTTAATTTTGCACTCTCTGCCTTTTTCCGCTCTATGGCTTTTTCATACAAAACTCACTGTTTGCCTTTTTCCATGAGACTCAAGACATGACAAAATTAAACAGAAAAATACTAAACATAATACATTGAAGGAGAAAAAAATCTGTAAGCTTAGGTAGCTCTGAGAATCCTGTGCATTGCACTCTTACTTCTAACTCCTTGCTCCAAACAGTGGTTGTTCTCCCTTTTTATAGAAGAGAGAAGCATCCACACTTGAAGCCAAAAAACCAAGCCAACTTCTTCTTCCTTCAAGAAACCGGTTCGGCCACACAGAGAGAGAAGAGATAACCATGCAATAACCAACATGCAATTACCTCTAGTCCTTCCTTGGTCATCACTCTTCATCAATCCGAGCTCTCCATCCTTGGCTTGCTCTCCAAGATAGATTTCTGGCCCTTGATGCTTCATGATGATGATGGCTTCATCTGCTCCAATCTCTGCCTCTTCCATCACTTCGCCACTCAAGACAATCTCTGCCTACTTCCTGTGGTGGTTGAGCAGAATCAAAGACAAGCCATGCCTCCAAGAATCTCACCTTGCTGGCCGAGATCTTCTTCTTCCTTTTTGAGCATGAAGAACTCAAGATTACCTCACCAAATCTATCCATATTTGATGACAATCTCAGCCACAGCTCATTTTTATTTTAGTATGTTTTCTTGCCATCATTAGCTTGATGGTCTTGTTGCATGCAGCTCCTTCTTTCTTTTGGTAGCTGAACATAGCTTCCATTATTTCCTGGACAATGACCGAAGAAGAAGAAAGAATGAGAGAGAAGAGAGAATCTGAAGAAAAGCAATTCAAAGTGATTAAACAAATTAATTGAAAATAACTTGCTTTTACTTCCCTTAGAGTGGCGTGTAGCAATGATGCCTTCAATCAAATCAATGTCAAATTCTCTCTCATGTTTCCAATGCTAGCAATTAAGTTTTGAAATCCATCTCTAATAAGAAAATGTAATCTGTTGAAAGCATGGAGCCAAATTGTTTTCTTTTTAACTTGGTTTCGGACCAAGCTTGGAAACATTCATCAAAAATAATATTGGGTTTGGTAGCAACAAAATTTAATCTGGCCCAATTGGTAACATTTGCTTTCCTGATGAATTTTTGGATCATGCATAAAACACATAGGAAAGCATTTTCAGTTTGATTAAGTTGGCCCAAGTAAGATAACAAAATCAATTCAGCCATATTCATCATATATTATCAAAACTAAAGGCTGAATGTGATTGGGCTTGCACCAGAATTATTTTTCGGCCCAAGTAAACCCTGCACAGCAAAATTAATTTAATTAACATATATAAATTAGATTAATAATTTTGCTGTTAATAATGTTTGACAATATATTTATATTGATCATATGAATGCCTGGTTGTTGATTTATCTTGATGAACATGCTTGTATTGAAATAGGAATATTCTTATTCATCTTGGTAAACATGTTGGTTTGAAAATTTATTTTTGGCGGTTCCTTTAAACTGTGATATCTAACAGCTGCAATGTTTTTGATGTGATCATGAGTGATTCAAAAATATTTTCTTACTTGAATAATATTGCTCTGATATCTTGACTGAAAATATTTGAAAATTTTTTGAACTACATTGTTTTGGAATCAGTTGATGTGTGTAAAGTTTGAGCAGATAATCAATTTATTGATAACAAATGAGTTTTGTGTATCATACAAATCTGCTCATAAATCAAGCATTCAACATTTTAAAATAAATATGTTGAATAACATTGTTACTTGAAGCTTGATTAAAATTGTTACAGGTTAGTGCTTCCCTTGGTAAAAACAGCATATATTAAGGCAAAGTCATGTGACAATTAGAAAGGGGGAGAAATTTAAATCTTCAAAGGGAGTACTTTATACTCAAATCTTTAAATTTTTTTCCATTTCAATTTTAATAATGTTTGTCATCAAGGGGGAGATTGATGAGTTTGGAAAACTCTAAATTAAATTGATGATGATCAAACATTATTAACAGCAAAATTATTAATCTAATTTATATATGTTAATTAAATTAATTTTGCTGTGCAGAGTTTACTTGGGCCGAAAATTAATTCTGGTGCAAGCCCAATCACATTCAGCCTTTAGTTTTGATAATATATGATGAATATGGCTGAATTGATTTTGTTATCTTACTTGGGCCAACTTAATCAAACTGAAAATGCTTTCCTATGTGTTTTATGCATGATCCAAAAATTCATCAGGAAAGCAAATGTTACCAATTGGGCCAGATTAAATTTTGTTGCTACCAAGCCCAATATTATTTTTGATGAATGTTTCCAAGCTTGGTCCGAAACCAAGTTAAAAAGAAAACAATTTGGCTCTATGCTTTCAACGGATTCCATTTTCTTATTAAAGATGGATTTCAAAACTTAATTGCTAGCATTGGAAACATGAGAGAGAATTTGACATTGATTTGATTGAAGACATCATTGCTACACGCCACTCTAAGGGAAGTAAAAGCAAGTTATTTTTAATTAATTTGTTTAATCACTTTGAATTGCTTTTCTTCAGATTCTCTCTTCTCTCTCATTCTTTCTTCTTCTTCGGTCATTGTCCAGGAAATAATGGAAGCTATGTTCAGCTACCAAAAGAAAGAAAGAACTGCATGCAACAAGACCATCAAGTTAATGATGGTAAGAAAACATACTAAAATAAAAATGAGCTGTGGCTGAGATTGTCATCAAATATGGATAGATTTGGTGAAGTAATCTTGGGTTCTTCATGCTCAAAAAGAAAGAAGAAGATCTCGGCCAACAAGGTGAGATTCTTGGAGGCATGGCTTGTCTTTGATTCTGCTCAACCACCACAGAAAGTAGCTAGAGTGGCGAAGTGATAGAAGAGGCAGAGATTGAAACATATGAAGCCATCATCATCATGAAGCATCAAGGGCCAGAAATCCATCTTGGAGAGCAAGCCAAGGATGGAGAGCTCGGATTGATGAAGAGTGATGACCAAGGAAGGACTAGAGGTAATTGCATGTTGGTTATTACATGGTTATCTCTTCTCTCTCTGTGTGGCCGAACCGGTTTCTTGAAGGAAGAAGAAGTTGTCTTGGGTTTTTGGCTTCAAGTGTGGAGGCTTCTCTCTTCTATAAAAAGGGAGAACAACCACTGTTTGGAGCAAGGAGTTAGAAGTAAGAGTGCAAGGCACATGATTCTCAGAGCTACCTAAACTTACAGATTTTCTTCTCCTTCAATGTATTATGTTTAGTATTTTTCTGTTTAATTTTGTCATGTCTTGAGTCTCATGGAAAAAGGCAAACAGTGAGGTTTGTATGAAAAAGCCATAGAGCAGAAAAAGACAAAGAGTGCAAAATTAAAAGAAAAAGCCATAGATGTCTTAGAGTTCCTTTGTTCATCTATGTTGTGTTTCATGATTCTGTGGGAATCCCCTTGTAAGTTGGGTTAGCACTTTATAGTTTGTAATCAGGTTGATTATAGTGAAATTCCATCATTGTTGTGATGGAGACTGGATGTAGGCTGCACTGCACTTAACAGCTGAACCAGAATATATCTGGGTGTAATCTTCCTTCTCTCCTACTCCATTTCTGTTTTCTACTGCACAGGAGCAAAAACCAAAAATGTCTCGTGCCAAGTGACGAGACAAAATAAAAAAGTCTCGTGGCTAGGGACGAGCTAAAAACAGAAAAGTCTCCTCTAAGTCCAGCAAGTGTTAGCAAGCAAAAAATGGGCTAAGATTCAACCCCCCTTCTCTTAGCCATTGAAACCATCAGAACTTGTCACTAATGTCACTTGTTCAGCAAGTTCTAAACATATGCTATGAAGAAAGCAAACAAATTTGCAAAATCCAAAAGATATATCCAATGATTCAAAGAATCAAAATATAATATATCTAGGTGAAGGATTCTAAAAGAATTGTGATTGACCGAGGCAAACATGTAAATTCACATGTGAATATTATCATACATTTGTAGAAAGAGTAAGGGTAACCGCAAACAATAGAAGCATAAACAGTGAAATGCTTCCCCTTGATTCAATGTTTAATATCGTCAAAATTAGGGACTCTATTCAATAACAGAAAATAATGGTGCCGCCATGCGCACACCATCACCATGGGGAAGTTGTGATGCTAAAGGTGTATCATCACATGTTTCAATCACAACCAAGAGTCACACCATATAGTTTCTTTTTTTTTTTTACCCTTCCCGATTTTGCTTTTGTTTCTTCAAAGGCTTTTTAGGTCAAAATCGCCCTCTAAAAAGATTTAGCAACCAAATTTATAAGACTTGGATTTAGTTAAGTATATCAAAATAACATTTAACACAGCAAAGATTGTTTGATAGGATAAATGAGTCAAGATAAGGGAACAAATCGTCCAAAGGTTAGATGTTCACAAGTCATTATCATGTGAGATTTCTCACCATTGATTTTAAAAAATGGGACCCAGACAAGAATGACATAAAAGAAAGAGTAAATAGCCAAATTGGTTGTCAAATTTTCAGATCAGACACTTTGGTCCCCATCAAATTTTTATTCACTAAAAGTCCTCGAGAGTTATTCTCGTCGGACAGAGTCCCTCGGTCACTTTCAATCAAATTTTCAATGTGTTGAACAAATAGGTCCCTAGTCCCCCTTCAAAATGACGAAAGGACTAATTTGTCTGGCGGGAGTAATTCTTGAGGACTTATAGTGAATAAATATTGGGGACCAAAGCATCCGATTTAGAATTCCTTGAGGACCAAATTGGGTGTTTTTTCTGAAAGAAATAATTTGATCATTCGAAAATTTAGATGTGTTGATTTTTCACAATGATACTTTGACTTAGGGTTGATGTGGTTGGGACTGGTTCACCTATAAAAAACGTGAGGCAACAAGCAAAAGTGAAGAAGAAAACTAGTTCAAGTCCTTCTAGATCATGGGGACAGGAACCTATATAATATGTAAAGGAGGAATAAACCAATGATGTAGAAATGTAAGTGAAGGAAGAGATCAACAAGTCTATTAGTGGTGAAATTAACATTGAAAGTTACGTGTAGTATATTGAAGACAATTATTCCAACCCCATGAGCATGTTTAGGTTTTTAAAACATTAGTTACTTTAAGTCCTAGAGAACTAAACATAACTATGTTTTGGTTCTGTAATTTGTTTACTCACTTATGCTACAGGACTTCTGTTGTAGCGACTTGTTAAATTTGCATCAGATTGATGATGATTGTGTGTTATCTATAAATGTTTGCATCTTGTGCCTTACTCTTCAATGTGATAACAATCTCACTCTCCTGTATCCTATTGCAGCATATTAGGGTTCAGCTGCTCTGTTTTAGTATTCAAGACTAATAACTATCTTGATTAAGAGAACTCTAAAATGTTCAATAAAAATAACATTAGGAGCACATTGAGGACAAGGAACTATATTATCCCCAATTGTTTTCCATGCTTAGATGTTTAGATAAGCTCCCAAACAAGGTAAACTGATAAAGGTTTAGAAAATGGGTGTTTTTGGTTAAGGCTAAAAATGGGATAGAAAATTTCATGGCTGAACTAAAGCTTCTCTATTTCTCCATTCTCCTCCATCTGAAAATCAAGAGAGTATCACATATGCCATTTTACTATGTAAAAGCTAGTCATCTACATCTAACATGTGGGCAAATTGAATTGCTTCAAGAAACATAAATTAATATCCTAACCCTAAAGTAAATACTATATCCTCACAACACCACACCAAAAAGCAGCATTCATAACGAAAGCATATGTACTAAGATGAAGCCATGATGGATAATCAACAGTTCAACATCTCCATAAACACTACACTAGTGCAATCTATTCTACATCCATTATCTATTACCTATCACTATCACATTTTACTAAATCCTGGATCAACAACAAGCAACAATGAAAGGTAAAACGTGTGAACGATCAGTATTATATATAGAAACGTATCTATATATGTATGTATGTATATAGATGCAAATACATACCCAGTTCTTTGTTCAAGGACTGCTGAAACTGCATTTTGAAGTAAGTGCAGGCACATATTCCCAGTAGTATCACAGTAAGGAACGAATGGAAATTGAATAGCGCGGACTGAAAACAAATGTGTAGTAAAATGGATGTCGAAAACCAAAAAAGCATTTTCTTACGCCAAGAATCAAAATGACGGGAAAAAAAAAGCTCATTCAAGAATCAGAATTGAAGATCCCTTACCATCTTCACATGTTAGAATTCACTATTCTTCACCTTTTCTTACGCCAACTGTAACAAAAACATAGCAAGATGTGAATCGTACAAGTAACAATTGAGTAAATAGACTCAAGAATAGATCTGATCTATTGAATGGTGGCATAGATCTTGAAAGGGAGGAGAAAAAGAGAGAACACGAACAAGTAAATAAGAAAATTGGTGGGTTACCAAAACTGAAGCAAATAATAATAATAATAATAATAATAATAATAATAATAAGGTGGAAACCCATGTAAAATCCACTTCAAGTGAAGTTGATACTTGAGAGCCGTTAGATAATTTGACTGATTTAACTCAATTTTTATCTAACGGCTCTCAAGTATCAATTTCATGTGAAGTGGACCACTTCACCTGAATTTTCACATCATCATAATAATAATAATAATAATAATAATAATACACCTCTATTCTCCATTAATTTACTTAATCTCCACTTTTGTTTTCTTTCTCTGTTTCTCTTTTATGGAATATTGAATAGAACTAAATAGGATATTAGGATTCATTTCTCGGAGGAATTCTTATGTAGTTATGTGGCTAAAAAATTTTACTATAGAAGATGAATATGTGCAATGTAATTCTATTAGTAGTATATGTGTTTTTATTTTGATATGGAATCAGTAATCGGACTGTCTGATTATTTTATAAATTAGTTTTTAAAATTTTTTTAATATCAAATCGGAGGTCCGATTTGTTTGTTGTAATTTTTTTTTATAAAAAAAAAATCAAAAATTGGAGGGTCCGATTTCCATATTTTAAACAAAAAAATTCCACATTTAAAAATAACACCCTTATCCATCCATAATTCTAAAAAACCTCATTTTCACCCCAATATCAAAAATAATTTCCGTAATTATGTAGTACTAGTATGTACTTATGTTTGGAAACCTTTAAAACCCAGTATGCAAAATTAAATTTCAAAATTCACAAAACTAGGAACAACGTCCAAACATAAATTAACAAATAACAAATGTGCAACAATAAATATTGCATCCAGAAGACATGTTCATCAAGTTGATTTTCTCAAAAGTTAAAATAATTTTTTTTTTAAATAGGCCATTGGTATTTTATAAGTGTTTGTTTGGGTCTATTAAATTATAAAAAAAATAAAAAAATATTTTTTATTGTGTTTAATAAAATTTCAATAATAAAAATAAAAATATTAAAAAATAATTTTTTTAAAACTATAATTTATATATTTTTTAATTTTTTATTTTAAAAAATACATATGTTTAACATAATAAATAGATAAATAATATTTTTATATTATTATAGTCAAACATAATTACTAAATAAAAATATATTTTTAGATAAAACATCTAAACATAAAATTATTTTATTTTTTTAAAGATTTAAAAAAAAAACACTTGAAAAAAAATCTTTACGTAATAGCACACTCAAACAAGCCCTAAGTTGGCGGGGACAATCCTTGGCGTGAATTTTGATGATTTTGATTGTAACGATCAAACTTTTAGCATGTTATGATTACACTAGAAGTTAAATATTACTAACTTGTTTTTTTTTATCTTTAACCAGAGGCAATCCTCACTTTTTTTTTGTTTACTTTTTTTTATTGTTTTCCAATAATATTTTTGTTTGCACATAAATCTTTTATAAATATTTTTAGCTATTTACTCTCTTTTTCTTTTTTTTTTCCCCAAAGTCAAAATATATTTTTTAGTCAATAGCCTTGAAAATTACTTTATTTTTGTTTTGTTTTATTTTTTTTAGTTTTTCACGACATTTTTTAGCTTGGCAGGTTAAACACTAATCTGTCGCAAATTTAAACTCTATTTAAAGTTTGTCATTGGCTAATGAATTATTATATATACACAAAAATTTAAATTTTTGATACTTATTTAAGTAGATTAGTGAACTATCCACCCATCCAAGCAAATATTGTTTTGCTTTTTCTTTGTCAAAACAATATTCAAACTCCAAGCAAATCTCACCAAAGAAAGAGGAAAACTCCAAGCAAATCAAATGTGAGAATTAGTTTTTGTTTGTTTCTTGGGGTTAGGTCTTTAGTTGAAAACAAATAAGTAACCGAAAGAAGAAAATAAATTACATTAAAGTTTTTTTGGTTTTGTTCTTTGTCAAACAACATTTAAACTTTTAGGTCCAAATAGATCAAATGTGATACTTAGAGTTTGCTTTGTTTTTTGGGCTTAGTTCCTTAGTGAAAGCAAATAGGTCACCAAAAGACAAGCAAATCGAATGTCAAATGAAAAAACAACTAACCCAAAGAAAAAAAAAAATGTTAGATATCAAATTTCCAATATATATTTTTCTCCAAGTAATTCAGTGTTTGCAAATCGAATAAGTGAAACTAAGAGAGGCTGGTCATACACTCGTACTTATACAAGTCCTTTGTTAGAGGTGGCGTTGTTTTCATGCAATGAACGTGGTCACTAGTACTAGCTCTTGAAAAGATAACATCATCACATGCAATCCATGACCCAGCATTAACTCCGTTCTACCAATTAAAGTAGGTAATACTTTATGTTGGGGGTTTTTCCAAAACAAAATGAACTAAGTAATAATACTCGAGTAAAATCTCATACTAGTTTTTAATAATTTTTGTATCAAATAAATGAATTTTAACAAAAAGAATTAATAAGTTAATTGTTGATTTTGTAAAATATTAGATAAATTAGTATTTAATAAAAGAAATAGACAAACTTATATCATCATAACTATCGTATTTTAAATAAAAAAATATGAGGAGACCAATACTTTTTATTAATATTAATCAACACTTTAACGAATATTTTGGTTTTATACTATTAAAATTTAAGATTTAAGTTTAGAATTTAGTTTTTAGTGTTTAGAATTTGACTAAGTATTAGTCAAAAATGATAAATTTTGTTAGTAGTAAAGTTTGCACTTTAAATAAATACTTAAATAGAAAACAAATACTCTATAGTGATAATCCAAAAAAAATTTGTTAAATATAAATTTTTTGATTATATTTTAAAATATAAATATTTAATGTTACATAACAGTCGAACTAAAAAAAATTAAAATTTATAAAAAAGAAAGTCAAATTGTCAAACTACAGGCACCAACTAATTTTGTTAATTACTCTGGCTAACACTTTTCTTTTTGACAGATGTTATGACTCTAGCCCCTTTTTTTTTGCTTTTAACAGATGTTATGACTTATGTCTCTAGCATTTAGTCACAAACTAATAAATTTAGGTTAGTTGAGTGGTCAATTTATTTGTCTACTTATGTAAGTTTTGGGAATTCGAATTCTGTCTTGTGCATACAGTAATTTATTGGCTAACGACAAATTTTTAAATAAAATTTAAATTCGTGACAGATTAATTCATGTCTAATTGGGTTGGATAATACAGCAACAAAAGAAAAAGTGAGATATAATGTGCTTTCACTCGATGTATAAAATAAAAAATATAGAAAAACAAATATTGAGTTGTTTACTCTCTCTCTCTCTCTCTCAGTTGAGCTCTTTGCTCATTGAACCTTGATGATGAGATAAGAGTATAAGACTTTACACATCTTTGGATTACAAATTAACTAAGCGGATATCATAATCTCTTAGCTTCTACAGTGGATATGTATGATTTTCATTGTATTGAGATTTTTTGCCAAAATTCAAAGCACATGCATGAAATAAAAATAAAATTAATATTAGTTAGTTATTGAAATAAAAATAATATAATAAATATAAACTAATTAATTAGTTATGAAATAAAAAATAGTTACTTTAATCTGAAAATAAAATAAAAAAATCTTTATTATAAAAAGATACTAGAATTTTATATATTTTTTAAATATATAAAATTAAATATTTTTTACACAATTAGTAGTCAAATTCTAAATAATAGAAGTCAAATATGTTAAATTATAAAATCAAAAGTCAAATAACAGAGGATATAATACAATCAAATAGTGTATAAAAAAACCCTAATTATTAAGATCCTGATAGTCGTCATCATCGTCGTCGTCGTTGTCCTGTTGGTGGAGCTGCTAAGGCAGTGGCCTAGGCGGTGATGTATATGCCCCTTGAGTAGCACTACTGCCACCAGAAGCAGCGCCTTTGCTAACAGCATGCATCTGATCTTTGTATTGCGCCATGTGGTGCTCTATCCGCTGAAGCTGCTCTAACTTCCGCCTCCACTCCAACCTGAGGTCATCTGTGTCTGTCATGCATGAGAGGATTACCTGATACCTCTCCTGAGACTCCCGCAGCTGCTGAGCTAATTGGTGAAGGCTCTAGGTGAGGAGCAGCACCTGCTCCCTCAAATCGACGCCATCTTCGAGATCGACGGGCCGACTAATGGCAGAGGCGGATGAATGTCTTAACGTGGATGTGTGGAGGTTTTCGAAGATGCGGCCTTGTGCCGAACTTTATCAGGATTGACAACTGATACGGCGGAGTTGCTGCCGTCGTCTCCAGCACACTGAGATTGTTGGGTTGCAGCCTCCAATCTCTGCATGTAGGAGTCCTGTGTAACATATTTTATGATTAGGGTTGCAATTAATTTAAAAATGGTATATCAAATGATGTTTACTCATATAATGCTCCATGGCCCGTTGATAAGCAATTCTCTCCTTGTTGTCCTTGAACGTGTAAGTATACTTGAAAGTCTCCGCCATCGTTGCCTCACGGTCCAACGACTTAGACTACACATTTTGAAACCATATGTTAAGTCAAGTAATAATGACATTATATTAAGACTAAACGAACTTAATAACAAAATTAAACAAGTTACTTACCAGCCTGACCTTTGTCTTCATGAAAGTTGCTGACCCACCAGTATACTTTGACAACCTGGCCGATGCCCTGTTAGCTCTGTTCGTGAGACTGCGACACTTGAAACCCTCATCAGTCTCTCAATGGGTACACAGTGCCTTCTTAAATTTCTCTTTCAAAAAGAACATTTAGCACGAGTTAATCAAAATTAAAAATATAATTAAACA
This sequence comes from Arachis hypogaea, assembly GCF_003086295.3. Classification (NCBI taxonomy): domain Eukaryota; kingdom Viridiplantae; phylum Streptophyta; class Magnoliopsida; order Fabales; family Fabaceae; genus Arachis; species Arachis hypogaea. Next base: position 14,153,215 of record NC_092055.1, read on the forward strand.
ACATAAAAGATATAAACTAAGGTTTGAATATAAACTAGTTTTTACCGCCCCTTTTCTGAAACCATCACTCTCTAGTCTCATCTGGAATCTTCTTGTAGCTCGACCATGAGTGGTCGTACATCAACTTGATGACATTAGTGTATTCCTATGTACATGCATTATTATTTGGCGTAAACCTATCAATTAAAAACTTAAGATTAATAGTTTACTAAAAAATTATTTGAAGTAATCTATAAACTTTAATTTTATTTAATTTTTTTTTAAAATTTCGCAGAGTTTCATCTATAACTAAAATGCACAAAAAATTCTATCTATCAATAATTCACTTAAATAGCAACATCTATCAACAATCAACAAACAATAATCAAGAATTAAGCAACAACATCCATCAATCAACAGTAAATAGTTCAATTAATTAAGATTAGTAGTTTCATCTATATGGTATTATGTGACTTAAGCAGCAACATCCATCAACAGTAAATAATTATCAAATACAATAAGCAGTTCAAACCTACTAACCTAAATCGAACCTATCTTAACAACCTAAATTCACTAAAATTAGTAAATTGAGTGTAACTAAATTAAGTTGACTAACTAAAATGGTTTGCATATAAAAGACTTAAAATAGTACGCACGCTGAAGTCCCATCAGGCCAAATCGTCATCTGTACGATGGGAGGTGGTGGAAGGGCATCTAGTTAGGATCCGTGAGAGGATTCCGCCACCGCGGTATCTGTCGCTGGAGGCAACATCGTCAAGAGAGTGTGTTGCTGAGCGGATGGAGGTGGTGGAGGAGTCCACTCTGATGAAGCAGACAGATGACTTCTTGGTTGTGGGGGTAGAGCAGCAGCAGGAGCCAGGTAGTTGGGGGTTAGGGACCATGATGAATAGATGGTCCTGTGTACCCATTGCCTGTGACGTCATAGGGTAATCAGAGTAGAGGGAAAAATTGAGAAGTCCCAGGAATACCAGTAGAATCCCTCCCTCTACCACGATCTTTATGTAACATTCCATTATTGTAACAAAGTAGGACATATTGCACCGATTTATTTTACTAAGATTAGATATTTAAGTTCGAAAGCCAAAATATGGGATGAATTCCATATGGGCACTTTTCTAATTCTAACCCTCATGGATCCAAATTTAATTGGGCACCTAAACTAAAATTCTAAATTATTTTGTAGGTGCACATTGGAGCAAGGAACTTACAATAGTTTGTGGATAGTGAATGCTTCAAGCATATGACCGTTGATGCAACAAAATTCACCGCGATAAAAACCCACAAATGGAGGAAGCATAATATATTGAGACAACAACATTGACAAGGTCATAGGTATTGGTAGTGTCAGTAAGCAAAATTCTCCTTGCTCTATAGATAATGTGATACTTTTCCAAAGTCTCAGACATAATTAGTGTTGTAAGCCAACTTTTTGATAAAGGAAACAAAGTCACATTTGATTCAAATTGTTGTTTAGTACAAAGGTGAGATACTAATGAAATTGCATTTGTTGAAAATTGGGTTGACAATATCTATATGTTTAACCTAGATGATGTTTCTTCAAATGGTGCGAAATGTCTTGTTAGTGAGCAAAATGATACATGGTTATGACATATAAGAGTCACACATGTTCATATGGACCATCTTACCAAGTTGGCAAATTTCTCATAGAGAACGACCAAGACTCTGTTGACTTTGACTCAACTAAAGAAAAATTAATGGGAAGAATGTTTGAATTATCGTCTTGTGCAATCGCCATTAACAGCACCCCTTCGTATTGCCCATACAAATGTGTTCCGTCAATAGATATCAAAGGTTTGCGATACTTGAAGACTTCAGTGCAGGGAGAAAATATCCAAAATATCTTATCAAACTGCATAGAACCAAAGTCTCGAAGCATGTCTTCATAATATGGCACAAGCTTGATATCGTGAACTATACTAGGCAAACATTACTAAATCATATTTAGCAACCTCGGAAGCTAGTTGTATGAATCTTCCTAATTCTCATAAATTTGAATAATTGCTTTTTACTTCGCCAACCAATTTTTTTGTACGACAGCTTAAATCTATAGCTCTGCTCTACTGCTCCTTGTAAAACTCTAATCGGAATGGAAGGATTATCTAGATTGATTAATATGTCAACAATTTTTAGAAATTTTACAATAATAACATGATAAACATGTAACTATTTTTCCTAAAACAGATGTAAAAAGTTAAAAAATTTACGTTCTATCATGGAAAAGATAATTCGGCAGATCAAGTTGTTATCAAGATTTGAATGATCTTGGGACATTGTTGGTGTCAAGCACGTGTGCATAATCTCATATTTATAAACCTCCTAATAACTAAGATTTTGTCAATATACAACTCGAATGCTCCATCGACAACCTAGAGCATAATATCTACACCGACAATGATACTTTAAATAATTAGATTCAGCCACCCGATACTCTACACGCCAACAAATGTTGTAGTTCTTGATGACAAGATAAATTGACTCTCTGTTGTAGAATCTATGGCCAACCCTTAACTCCACACTCCCAACTATGTTATAGTCATCTGCGGCCATCGGACCAAGAAGCATTAGCTCCACTTGCAGAGCATCTAGGTCCAATATCGAATAATGGCTTGAAACTTGAGCTCGGCTAAGAAGTGGTAACGGTGGTGGCAATATATGCTGTGAGGAATTAAAAGATGATAGTTGAGTTTTTGGGACAACCTTTGTATTGACATCGCTATTACTATCAAAACTAGATTGGACCCACACCTCGTCTGACTTGGACTCTTCAGAAACCAAATCAGCATCAAGTTTGGTCATTCGAAGAGAAGATTGAATTCTTGTGGGGGATTCGGTTCTTCCCACTTGACTAGTTGCCGCTGCACAACCTGTTAGGACTGCATGTGGGGAAGAAGAACTACTACCAATATCCACCAATTCAATGTAAAGCTCCATCACTTGTTCAGTCACAATCTTTCCATGGCAATAAACATAGCTTGTACGTGATCATCATTCTTTAGTCAGAATACCTTATGTTAAATATTTTGCATGGCGTCCAATGAAATGTACCGATACTCAATTTTTTGAACGTGTTTCATTCCAAGCATTTTTCTATTGACCAAAATCAAACCTTTAAGCTCTGCTAACGAATGTAACTGCCAAGTATGCATAACAACAGAATCACTGCATTCAAAATATGCACTATCATCTTTACATGATATTGTTACATTCGGATAAACAATAATAACTGTACACTCACTAGCCATTGGGTGAAATTGTCTTTGTGAAAAAAAGAAAGAATAGACGAAAGATGAAAGCTATTGGAAGGTGAAATTTATTGGGAGGATCTAATATATATAGCAATCGTTGGTGACAATTGATGAGCGAAAATTGAAACTCACAGATATCGGCAAGTGCACTGGATCGCACAAGTAATACCACAGTGAGTGGATATCATTCCCACGAGGATTAAAGGATTGAGTAACAAAATATCAAATTAAATTTCTAATTAGATTAATAAAACCTGATTGATGATCGAAGAGGGTAAAATTGAGTCTTGCTGAGAGCTTGAGAATCTTGAATGTTGATTTGAGAGAAGACTTGAATGTTGAATTGAGAAAGACAGTGATGATGAGAGTCAAGGGCTTTGGAGATGCTTATGCTCTTAGGATAACCAATCTTGTTTATTTATCCTAAAGTTTACAAAGATCTTTCGCGACAAAATCTTTAATAACTGATTTTCAATTCTTTGACTCCTCAGTTTTTCAAGCATTAATTAGGCGTCACTTTAATTAATCAAGAGATTAAGCACAAAAATTGATTTTAGATTCAAATAAGATTTAAAAGTAGTCCTTAGGTCAAATTATATAACACGTATTCAAGCTAGCCCTGTCCAGTTAAATCTTAAAAGAAAACATACTTTTCAAAAGTTATTCTAATCTGAATTATATGTCACTCATTCAAAATTAGAGTGATTGAAAATTATATATGTGTCGCAAACTAATTGAACCACTATTCCTGGATGAATTCAAATAGTCATAGTTTTCAAGCTTTGATTCAAATATCAAATTTTCCAATTATAATACAATAATCCATAAAAGAATTAGCTTACCTTCTGATTCACTAATCTGAAAGAAGAACAAATAACTCAATTATGAATAGATAAATTCAAAACTTTGAAATAAAATAAATGTAGATTAATTATTCATGGAAAACATAAATAGAACTCTTAACCTTTTGACAGAAAATTAGTTACCCATGAAGAAGTAAGAAAAACAAGAAGAAGAGAAGTAGCCCGAGGACTTGATTTGGATCCTAAGATCCTCCTCCCGGATTGCCCTCTCTTGTGAGCTACGCTCACTTGTTTATAGCTTAAGTCTAGAATTCAAATTCAAACTAAACTAATCTTATCTTTCGGAGAGAGATAAGATAACTAACTTACTAACTTCAGTTTCAAATTCAAAATAATAATTCAAATCAAATCCTAACAACCAAATCTTTTATGTTTCAAGAAAGAATTAATAACTAATCTTCTAGAGTCTTGAGTATTTTGAATGTGATTAGGACTTCTAATGATATGGGTAATTAAGCTTGGACCTTAATTGTTGCATCTTGAGAGTTGGAATACGCTGGACTTACATTTTGAGTTGTCTGAGGCACTATTTTTTTGTGCTTCAAAAATGATCGTGGTATGTGGTTGAGACTAAATGTCCACTATAGATATATGAATATCATTTTGAAACTCTAGATGCTAGCTTTCTAACGCAACTGAAACCGCCTCATTTGGACCTCTATAACTCAAGTTATGACCGCTGGAGTGCGAAGAGGTCAGAGCTTGTGGACATGTACGCCGGGCAAATGGGTTTTGGGTTTCAGTTTCCTTCCCTTTGGGCACACTTTTGTTCCTTAGACTATGCTTCTTGGGCCATGCTTCCTGGGCCATGCTTCATGGGCCATGCTTCTATTTTCTTTGTGCTTTCTTTGTGAAAAAGTGTTGATTCTTACTACTTTTTAAACCAAAACTCCTGCATACATAAAAACACTATCCCAATTCTAAATATTTGATTATTTATTAAATTCTAGTAGAAATCATAAAAAATTTAATTAAAAATCTAAGAAAATAAAAAAAACCTAAAAATTGTTTAAGATGACGTGTCATCAATAAATTTACATACAATTTTGCAGGTAGCACGTGCGCTATATTCACTACCATTAGCTGGACAGTTGTAAACTTCAGGCAATGTATGTGCAGTCGCATTTTTAAACCATTTTACAATTCTTATCTTTGTTATAGATTGCCAAAAAAATTGTTCTAGAAGGTTTAAAATGGTAAAAAATTTGGAAATCGTTTAAAAGGGTAAATATAATTTTTATCTATTTAAAAAAAACCCTAATTTGAGACATGATTGTTTTGAAAATTAATTTGATAGTGACAAAGACTATTCTAACTGGGAAGTGTTAGGTGTTAAGTGTTAACCCACCCAAATTTAAACTTCAGGCGAGGCCTCCTATTTTCAAAAAATCTCAGCAGCATCTCTTTTAAAACTTAGACTTTTGCCACCCTTAAAATCTCTCAGTCATTCAAATCATTTCCAGTATCAAATTATTTCAAAATTAATATCAAGCATTTTCATACTATACTAAATACTCTCCAACCTTTCCAACATCTAAACATTATTCAAACTCCCCTTTCTCAACCTTTATTCAATAATTCCCATTCAAATACAACAATTCCAATTATGCTCATTCTAAACATACATCATTATCAATCAATATCACACCAACAATACAGTACCCAATCATACATATCAATAATCATCAACCTCAAAATCACCAAGCCTCTTAAATACCAACAAATATCAATCCTCACAATATGAACAATCCAATCCTATCTTACGGTCAAGTAACCACCGTTTTCACGACACATTATATTTTAGTTACGAGAAACCGAAATCATACATTGACCGATTCCTCCCTAAGCTCGAAACACATCAATCATCCACCGTTTCTCAAGCTCCAAAGCTCCAACTCCTCACCAACTGAATTTTCAGCTCCCAGGATTCAATTTCAAGCTTCCAATATCCACCAATTTAACTCCAAAACACCCAATTCAATCTAATACAATCCAAATTCACTATAATTAACATAGAGTTTTCTAGTTAATGATTCATAGAGAGTTAAGTGGTTTCTTACCTTATCCACTCAAAATTAGGGTGAAACCCAACAATTATCCACCGCTAGAGACGCTTAAACCATCAAAATCACAAAATTCTTCAATTTCCAAAACCTAAATCACGAACTGAAAAGGGGAGAACTGGACATGAAATTAGAATTTTCTTACCAACTTGTTGGGTGGATTTTGTAGAGAATTTTGAGACGAACGCGTGGCCACTGACGGCTCGTCAATCGAAACTCCAGATTGAACATTACGTGAATTTAGAATTGGACCAAGGGTTTTGTTCTTCGTTCCCTTCCCCCTTTTGTTCTTCAGCGTCCTTCATTGTTTTGAAGGAAGAGAAGATCTAAATCTTTAATACAAGGGCAAATGGGTTGGGCTTTGGGCCCGTTATGGGCCCGGTTCATTCGGTTCGGCCCATTTAACCTAATTTTGGACCAAATTCTTTAAAATTGGTGTCAAAATTTATATTTTAATTACTTCTACTTCTTTAAATTATAAAATTTAAGTTTCTAATTTCTTTAAATAATAATTAATTTATTAGTTAATTAATTACTAATTACGCGAGTTTTACAACTCGGACTCTTGAGAAACCAAATCAGCATCAAGTTTGGTCATTCGAAGAGAAGATTAAATTCTTGTAGGGGATTCGGTTCTTCCCACTTGACTAGTTTCTACTGCAAAACCTGTTAGGACTGCACGTGGGGAAGAAGAACTACTACTAACGTCTACCAACTCAATGTAAAGCTCCATCACTTATTCAGTCACAATCTTTCCATGGCAACAAACATAGCTCGTATGTGATCATCATCCTTTAGTCAGAATACCTTATGCTGAATATTTTGCATGGCGTCCAATGAAATATACTGATACTCAATTTTTCGAACGTGTTTAATTCTAAGCATTTTTCTATTGACCAAAATCAAACCTTTAAGCTCTGCCAACGAATGCAACTGCCAAGTATGCATAACAACAAAATCACTGCATTCAAAATATACACTATTATCTTTACATGATATTGTTACATTTGGATAAACAATAATAACTATACACTCACTAGCCATTGGATGAAATTGTCTTTGTGAAAAAAAAGAAAGAATAGATGAAAGATGAAAGCTATTGGAAGGTGAAAGTTATTGGGAGGATCTAATATATATAGCAATCGTTGGTGAGAATTGATGAGCGAAAATCAAAACTCACGGATATCGTCAAGTGCACTGGATCACACAAGTAATACCACAGTGAGTGGATATCATTCCCACAAGGATTAAAGGATTGAGCAAACAAATATCAAATTAAATTTCTAATTAGATTAATAAAACCTGATTGATGATCGAAGAGGACAAGATTGAGTCTTATTGAGAGCTTGAGAATCTTGAATGTTGATTTGAGAAAAGACTTGAATGTTGAATTGAGAAAGACAATGATGATGAGAGTCAAGGGTTTTGAAGATGCTTATGCTCTTAGGATAACCAATCTTGTTTATTTATCCTAAAGTTTACAAAGATCTTTCACGACAAAACCTTTAGGAACTGATTTTCAATTCTTTGGCTCCTCAGTTTCTCAAGCATTAATTAGGCGTCACTTTAATTAATCAAGAGATTAAGCACAAAAACTGATTTTAGATTCAAATAAGATTTAAAAGTAGTCCTTAGGTCAAATTATATATCATGTATTCAAGCTAGCCATGTCCAGTTAAATTTTAAAAGAAAACATAATTTTTAAAAGTTGTTCTAATCCGAATTATATGTCACTCATTCAAAATTAGAGTGATTGAAAATTATATATGTGTCGCAAACTAATTGAACCACTATTCCTGGATGAATTCAAATAGTCATAGTTTTCAAGCTTTGATTCAAATATCAAATTTTTCAATTATAATACAATAATCCAAAAAATTAAAAATTAGCTTACCTTCCGATTCACTAATCCGAAAGAAGAACCAATAACTCAATTATGAAATAGATCAATGCAAGATTTCGAAATAAAATAAACGTAGATTAATTATTCATGAAAAACATAAATAGAACTTTTAACCCTTTGACTGAGAATTAGTTACCCATGAAAAAGTAAGAAAAACAAGAAGAGAAGTATTCCGAGGACTTGATTTGGATCCTAAGATCCTCCTCCCAGATTGTCCTCTCTTGTGAGCTATGCTCACTTATTTATAGTCTAAATCTAGAATTCAAATTCAAACTAAATTAATCTTATCTTTCAGAGAGAGATAAGATAACTAACTTACTGACTTCAGTTTTAAATTCAAAATAATAATTCAAATCAAATCCTAACAACCAAATCTTTTATGTTTCTAGAAAGAATTAATAACTAATCTTCTAGAGTCTTGAGTATTTCGGATGTGATTAAGGCTTCTGATGAGATGGATAATTAAGCTTGGGCCTTAATTGTTGCATCCTGAGAGTTGGAATACGCTGGGTTTACTTTTTTAGTTGTCCGAGGCGTTGTTTTTTTGTGTCCCAAAAATGATGGCGGTATGTGGCTAAAACTAAATGTCCACTATAGATATATGAATATCATTCTGAAACTCTGGACGTTAGCTTTCTAACGCAACTGAAATCGTCTCATTTGGATCTCTATAACTCTAGTTATGACCGCTGGAGTGCAAAGAAGTCAGAGTTGGTGGACATGCACGCCGGGCGTATGGGTTTTAGGTTCCAATTTCCTTCCCTTTGAGTACACTTTTGTTCCTTAGACTATGTTTCTTGGGCCATGCTTCATGAGCCATGCTTCTATTTTCTTTGTGCTTTTTTTATGAAAAGGTGTTGATTCTTACTACTTTTTAAACCAAAACTCTTGAATACATAAAAATACTATCCCAATTTCAAATATTTGATTATTTATTAAACTATTTTACAATTTTTATCTGTGTTATAGATTGCTGGTGAAATTATTCTAGAATGTCTAAAACGGTAAAAAATTTAAAAATCGTTTAAAAGGGTAAATATAATTTTTATCTATTTAAAAAAACCCCTAATTTGAGACATGATTGTTTTGGAAATTAATTTGATAGTGACAAAGACTATTCTAACTGGAAAGTGTTAGGTGTTAAGTGTTAACCCACCCAAATTTAAACTTTGCAATTAAATTCGGTTTCCTGCTTCGGCTCAATGCCACTTCCACCCCTTAACACACACACAAGGAAAGAGAAGAAGAAAGTGAGAAATAAGAATAACCAAATCTCGTCATCTCCCTCCACATTTCTCTCTCTCTCTCTCTCTCTCTCTCTCTCTCTCTCTCTCGCTTGGTCTCTCTGTCCTCGTGTGCTTCCTCCGAACTACTCGCTCCTTTCGGTCTAAACCTCATTAGTCATTACCTCTCTGTCTCTCACATTAAACAGATCCTCACAACCCTTAAAAAAAAAAACCAGTTCTTCTTCTTTTTTCTTTTTTTCATTTTTTGTTAATTATTTTTTTTTTCGCTCTAAAAGAATTCCATTTCTTAATGAACAAACCCTCCAGCACCATCTCTTCTTCTTCTCCTCCTCCTCCTTCTTCTTCTTCTTCTCTGGTACGTTATTTCTTCTCTCAAACCCTAACCCCGCATCTCACATTTCTCACATGCTCATTTTGCCTTTCAATGCTTCCTCAATCTGATTTATTTTTCTCTCTCTAAGAAATTTTCCGTAATTTTTAATCCTTTTTTATGTGTTGTTGGAGTGAAGATCTCAGCTGGAGATTATGTTCTTTGCGATCGCTTTGTGCTAATTTTTTGTTTTTGGCGTTTATTTTTAGGATCGGGAAGCTGTTAAATAAGAATGCGTTGATTAATTTGCTCTCTGTGAACATGTTTTTGGAAAGAGAGAAAAAGTAACCGAAAAATCAGCATTTTCTTCTTTCATTTGATTATTTATACCATGAAAAATGGACAATGTCCAAATTGATTTGGTTACTTTTCAAATTTTGTCTTAATCTTTCTATTGTGAAGATTTGTCACGGATGTCTTTGTCTTTTCCAATTTAAATTACTATAATTTTTTATTGTGTTAATTGGAAAACCCTTTTCTCCGCTTTGGTTGGAGAAAAAATGTTGAAAACTAAGAGATAATAATTTGAATTCTTTCTCTTAAAAAAACAAAAAGAGAGCATTGCAAATCCAATGCCTACCGAATTGACTTTATGTTAGGTTTGTTTACAAGGTACTTTTCCTTTTGTTGTATGTTTAGAATATTTATACGTAAAAAGAGAATATTGATGCAGTTTACATTTTGCATGTAAAACAAGTTTGAAGTCATTGTTTTATTTATTATTTATTTGTTTGATTGATATAAAGAAATTCCCAATAAATAGAGTCACTAAATTTTTTATGAGTATTTTCAACACGCTACTTACCTTTCTTGGGTAAATTAAACGAAATGAAACTGAAGAATGGTTGGACTTTTAGTTTATTGAAGCATGGTCTAATCACATGCATTTTTTTTTTTAATTTAAAAATTCTGAACTGGTAGCGACATTTTTCTTTACCACTACTTTGCTAATTTTATTTGTTTCCTGATTTTGATCATCGTTAAATATAGTTGGGATCGTTTAGCATCTAAGTTTTCACAGTGAATTTGAATGATGGATGTTGCTGAGCTTGAAGAAAATCTTTTTGCAGCAAGTGATGCCAAGGTATGATGACATGTCTTAAATTATTGGGATAACTGTTAGAAATTCTTCCTTTAATCCTTTACTTTACTAATATTGATAAATTTGTATTCATTCTTCAATTGTAATTGCTCCATAATTCCTGTAGTACTTAATATTCAAGTATAATTATCGAGTCTTTTTTTTTCAGGTAAAGTATGCTTGTTCCTAATGTTTACAATTTTCTTCAAAAATACCCCTAACATTAAATTTCATTCAATTTTGCCCCTAACGTTTTCGATTTACGTCAAAATTTCCCATGGACGTTAACACCATCTAAAACGTTAGGGACAAAATTTAAAATGTCCAAGGGTAGCTTTATCGAAATGGTTAGGGACAAAATTGAATGAATAAAAAACGTTGAGGACAAAATTGAATGAAGTTAAATGTTAGGGGATATTTTTGAAGAAAATTGCAAGCGTTAAGGACAAAAAGTGTTCTTTACCCTTTTTTTTTCAGATATATAAATATATTTATTTATGTATGTATATATATTAGTTGCATATTTTCCTTTTCCTATTCTTTTTTTTTTTTTTTGAAGTAAAAGTAACTGTCCTCTGTTTGAACCACATTGAATTATTTTCTTTTACACAATTAACACTGCTGCTTTTTAAAGAAGGTTTAGAATTGCTGGCCAAAAAAAAAGTAAGAGAGTAAATTTTATGTATAGTTCTCTTGCTCTGGTTTTTTGGGCTATTTTTCCAATTCTTTCATTCTTTTTTAATTGTTAAATTCTCTATTTTCAGCTGACAATGAGTGTTTGGTATCTTGTGCAGTTACATGGAGAAATGTGCAGGACTCTTTCTGCAATATATTGTAAAATATTGACAATATTTCCTTCTCTAGAAGCAGCTAAGCCTAGGAGCAAATCTGGAATACAGGCATTATGTTCACTGCATGTAGCTTTAGAGAAGTCGAAGAATGTTCTTCAGCACTGCTCAGAGTGTAGTAAACTTTACCTGGTACAATTTTTGTTATTCTTGTATAGTTTTCAATTCTATTTTCCGATAGTGTACCATTATGTAGGGTGGATTTAGTTACCTAAGCCCTTTCAACAAGTTATTTATAGCCCATTAGGTTATCTGATTTGGAATACTACTTGTGGAAAATCTTGCATATAATATCACTTATGACACAGGCAATAACTGGCGACGCCGTACTTCAAAAATTTGAAAAGGCTAAGTCTGCACTTGTTGACAGTCTTAAACTGGTGGAAGATATTGTTCCTCAATCTATTGGGTGTCAGGTGGATAATCTTCAACGATATGGATGTATAGCTTACTTTTCCATGTTTCAGTTTCTCTTGTTCTATTATGTGGAGGCCCTTACACAGCCTTGCTACTTGCTTTCTGAATGAGTGAGGGTGTGGTCTATTTTTTATGTTTCATTTATTTCCAAAATAACTCAATGCCACCTTGTTTGCTATATTCTGAACTCAGTTTTGTACACTGAATCCTGATCATCATGGACAACCCCCCCCCCCCCCCCTCCTTTCTTTTTTTTAATCATACTTGACATTTGATTTTTGAGCAGGTTGAGAAAATTGTGGATGAACTTGCAAGTACGGTTTTTGCAATTGACCCCTCAGAAAAACAAGTTGGCGACGATTTAATTGCATTGCTTCAGCAGGGAAAGAAGCTTGACAACTCTAATGACAGTAGTGAACTTGAATGTTTTCATCAGGCTGCTACTAGACTTGGAATTACATCTTCAAGAGCAGCTCTTACTGAACGAAGAGCTCTCAAAAAACTCATCGAAAGGGCTCGGGCTGAGGAAGACAAGCGGAAGGAATCAATTATTGCATATCTTTTACACCTCATGAGGAAATATTCTAAGTTGTTTAGAAGTGAGTTCTCAGATGATAATGATTCTCAGGGCTCCCAACCCTGTTCACCTACTGTTAATGGATATGTTGAGGATGGTGTTCAGACTCAAGCGTTTGATAGAGTGTTTTCAAAACTTAGTTCCATTAACTTAAAGCCGAATAATAGAAAATCAGGCCCGATGCCCCTTCCCCTGAAGAGTTGAGGTGTCCGATATCTCTGCAACTCATGAGTGATCCTGTTATAATTGCTTCGGGTCAAACATACGAAAGGGCTTGTATAGAAAAATGGTTCAGTGATGGGCATAACACCTGCCCAAAGACTCAACAGAAACTTCCACATCTTTTATTGACTCCTAATTACAATGTCAAGAATCTTGTGGCTAGTTGGTGCGCACAGAATGGAATTCCTATTCCTGAAGGCCCTCCCGAATCTCTTGATTTTAACTATTGGAGATTGGCTTTATCAGATACCGATTCCACAAATTCAAAATCTGTTAACAGTGTAAATTCTTGCAAGTTGAAAGGTGTGAAAGTGGTTCCAGTAGAAGAGAGCAGCATGTCAGAGCAAACTGGCGTAGCTGGAGCTGAAAGTGTGTCTACACAAGAGGACGATAATGAACAGTATCTTAGTTTTCTGAAAGTCTTAACAGAAGGGAACGATTTACAGGGGAAGTGTAAGGTTGTACAAAGGTTAAGGATGTTGCTAAGGGATGATGAGGACGCCAGGACATTTATGGGTGCTAATGGATTTGTTGAAGCACTTATGCAGTTTCTCCAATCAGCTTTGCATGAAGGAAATGCAATGGATCAAGAAAATGGAGCTATGGCCCTGTTCAACCTTGCTGTGAACAATGACAGGTGTGTATTATTGTTTGTATGTATTATTGTTTGTAGTTTTCGTAGTTTTTAACCATAAGGTAAAACTGCTTTTCCATTTTATTAAAAGACTTAAACAACATTTGGTGATTGAAAAGTGATGCTCTTGCATTTAGCCAGAACCACAGTTACTTGGTTATGTTGTAGTAACAAAATATTCATAATTTAATCGCAATGATCTGATCATCATGTACCTCTTCAAGAGCTTCCATCATTTTGTGGAAAAATAAATTGCAAGTTGTATGTATTTATTTTTTGAAGCCTCTCTCTTATGATGTATTAATCCCCCACTCCCCTTCTTGAAATGGACACACAGGAGAAAGAAATGAAGACAATGTGCATACTGCTTAGTGCAACTCAAATTTGAAAATTGATTATTTTGCTTGTTAAATTATGACATTGACATTATTTCTTCAGTTTAATGCCTGGGATTTTTTATATAGGAAAAAAATAGACAGATTTATGCTCCATTAAAAATTGAGGCTGAAATTTCTGATGGAGGTGCAGAATAAATGTTCCAGATAGCAATAGTTATTACCTTTCTTTTCCCAGTTTTCCAAATCATTGCATACGCACACTCATTTGTTCCTTTTTCTTTTCAACAGAAACAAGGAAATGATGATATCAGCCGGAGTCTTATCCTTGTTGGACGAAATGATCTATAAACCTACTTGCTATGGCTGTGCAACTGCCCTCTATCTAAATCTCTCTTGCCTTGAAGAAGTCAAGCCTATGATTGGTTCGGGTCAGGCTGTCCCATTCCTAGTCAAGATTCTTAAATCCAGCTCTGATGTTCAATGCAAGCTAGATTCGCTCCACACACTCTATAATCTTTCTACCGTACCCACCAACATTCCATACCTCCTTTCATCTGGAATCATTGTTGGCTTGCAATCCCAGCTTGTAGGCCAGGGTGATAGTGTGTGGACCGAAAAATGCATAGCTGTATTGATAAATTTGGCGGTTTCTCAACTGGGTAGAGAGGAAATGGTGTCATCTCCAGCAATCATAAGCACATTGGCATCGATACTCGACACTGGTGAGCTCCTAGAGCAAGAGCAAGCCGTCGCATGTCTCCTAATTTTGTGTAACCGGAGCAAGAAATGTTGCGAGATGGTCCTTCAAGAAGGGGTCATCCCTGCCTTGGTCTCAATATCGGTGAATGGGACGTCAAGAGGCAGAGAAAAATCTCAAAAGCTGTTGATGCTCTTCCGAGAGCAACGGCAAGAAGAGCATTCCCCGACCAAGCCACAAGGCCGACCAGAAACCAGCAATTCATCTATGCCTAAGCCTGAGATGAAACCACTATGCAAATCTACATCTAGGAGAAAGGTGGGGAAGGCTTTAAGCTTTCTGTGGAAAAGCAAGAGCTATTCTGTTTACCAGTGTTAGGTCTCAATGCAAATCTTTCGATGCTTAGCTTCTACTAGCCCTGGTTTTTATCCTAAGCTCAAGTCCTGTTCCATTGGGTGCTCCGGCTGGTTTTTCCAACGCGTAGAGATGTACATGCATGTGTAATTTTGTGGATTCTGTTAATTCTTCAGTTTCTTTCCTCATTGTAATATCAGTCAATTCTTAGTATTAGATATTTATTTAATTTTTGGTAATATATAATAGGTGTTCCACGTTTTAAATTTACTTTTGAAAGGTCCAGTTAGAAACACACAGAAATGTTTCTCTATCTTATTTAATAGTTGGATATTATTAGCCTTTTCAAACCACAGCTGCCAGCGTTTAGATTGCCGTTGTCAGCTACTGGACCGTTGCTGGAAAGTCATTGGCAGCCATCGGTGCATGTTCTACGGCAATGTGGTACGTACTTTTGTCCTTGAATTTTGTTTCTACTTTACGGAAGTTCTCAAGAATTCTGTTTCAAGACAACTAACATTTAGTCTACTTGTTCGTGTTTACACTATTGAACATGTTTTTGTCCAAGGACATGAACCAAGCAAAGCATGGAGATGTTTTGTTTATACACCCAAAATTGAGGTAATCATTAACACCTAATCCAAATTATGAGTAGATTATCGTTTTGGGTGTTAAAAAATGGGTATTAGAGCAAGTATAGATGCAATATACAAGTGGTGTTGAAAGAACTTTTATCGATTATTACAAAGCAGATAGTTAGGAAGGTATGGCGGCTACATCCTATGTTGGGGAGTAACATTAGCCATCCCATTTGAAATAGCAAAATGGCCCCTTCTTGCTTTTATAATGTAGGGCTTATATAATTTTTATTTACAAATTGACCCCTTGACCTATTGTTTCTTGTTCCTTATGCCACAATAAAGTCTGGAGAACTTGGAGAAATGAGCTTCAGATATTGAACCTTCTATTGTATTCTTTTGAAGCGTAAGTCTTCCAAATTGGATAGCTGGCCAAACCCTTCATGTAAGTTCCCTTCAATTCATTGCTATCAAGTCCTAATACTTGAAGAGAAGAAAACCGAGAAAGGTTTGTCATCATACTAGTAATTTGATTCCTTCCCAAATCCAAAGTAGGCAATGAATGCAAGGAGAAAATGCATGAACGAGCTCGTCACTTGGCTTTGAAGGAAGTTATTTGCAAGATATAACTGCTGTACTAAATTTATGAAGACATTGATCAATCACTACATTTAATTTCTCACAATTTGTGCACCAGTATTGTACTCAACAATGCTTCTTACCACCACCCTTTTTCCCTTGTTTCCCTTTACCTCCTTTCTTAGTCCCTTTACTAGACATTGATCTTGATGTTGACGGTGCTGAATTTAGCAAATGCCTCACATGATCACATCCAGTATGCCATTTTTAAAGAGTAATGTTAGGAAGCTATTTTTTTTTTTTGGATAAAAGTTATTTTATTTATTTTAAATTCTAGATTCTAAATCATAAATCCTTAATTCTAAATAGGAAAAGTTTAGGGGCCAGCAATTTTATCAAATTCTGGCCAGCATGTAATCATCAAAGAAGAGTGAGCCATTGGATGAAATCTCACATTAATCTCACACCATTAAAAATCTCATTGATGGCTATTTGATGGCTATAAATCCTAAATGTTGCTGGCCCCTAGCATTCCTCTTCTAAATATATTGGCTAACTAAAAATTGGCTTCTTATATTTTCTATTTCTAAAGCAGCCTTTCATATAAGACGGGCATGCTGGCCCATACAGAGCATATCTTTCTATTTACATCTAAATGAGATTAGGACTAAATCCATCCTAATTCTTGTACCTCTTTGGTTAAAATTTTTGTGCGTTAAAGTCTCTTACAAGTATTCCCACATTCGGTTCATAGGATGATATCCGACTAGAATTATGCATCCATGTTATTCTTCCTAACAACTTTTAAACTCATTTTAAGTATATTAGTGAAGAATAAGCTAAATATGCCTACACGTAATTGTATTTAGGTGTGTCTAAAGATTTTTTTTTAATTAAAGCACAATTGGGAATGTCTTACAAATATGGTATTTGAAATATATTTGATATGTAACGTGACAACTCAACAATTTATCCGTGACAAATTAAAGTTATGTTCCTGTTTTTGTGGCATAATGAATAAATTGAAAAAAAATGGAAAAAAATGAAAAGGAGAGAGAAGGGGGAACCGTATTCGATTCTCTAGTGAGAATTTCATGCCACAGCCCAACCACAAGGAAACTAAGATGATAGAGATAAGGAGCGTTTGGAGGAAGTGCCCACGAACTCCATTCTTGAAGCTCAAAACACAATAGCACCAAACAGGTGTTTGCTCGGGGGTTCAAGTGATGCCGCAATCAGAAAAGTCATTCAGTAACAAACTTCCAATAATCTGTATGTCGTGCCTTTATTATTATTATTTTTTTAGTGCTATATATTATTATGTTATTATTTTTATATGCTTGAGTAACTTTTTTAGTTTACAAGACATAACTAGTTTTCTTGTAAAACCATCGCTTGTTTAACGGGGGTCTTTGGAACGCCTTGCTTGAACTTGAATTCGTTCAATTCAATTCTCTGGCTTGAAATTATATTATGAGAATTCAGTTGTAAATTGGTCAAGTAAATAATTCTATGACTTAAATGATTTGCTGGGTTCGAGGATTATTCAATTCTTGCAAATTGTGAAAATAAAGAAGTCAGTTCATTTCATGGCTATTGCAAATCGTGTAATTTAATTCAATTTTATAATTTAGTTTTTTGAGTTCTATCTCATAAATAATGCTCTGAGTTTTGGTTATTCATGTTACTAATATAATATATAGGGTTAGGCATTTTGTTCGTTCTTAAAATTTTAGATCAAAATCGCCTTTGATCTTTTTAATTTTTTTATTAATATCATTCTCAATGTTATAAAATGGTATTATCATTTCTATTTTTATGTCATTTGATATTATATAATTTTTTTTGCATTGTATATTTGGATGAATTTGCAAAATAACTTTTGTACTTATTATAGGTTAATTATTTTGATTTAACATAATTTTTGGACAATATATTTGGCTATATTTACAGGGATTCCAGGGGATGGCAGATGTTTGTTTAGGTCTGTAGTGTATGGTGCATGCCTTAGAAGAAGGGAGCCATCTCCAAGTCTCAATAGGCAAAAAGAACTTGCAGATGACCTTAGAGCCAAAGTAATCTTTCACCTTAATTAATTTATTAAGTAATTTATGAATATTGTTAAAGTAATTATATTCTATTCTATGCAACCTAAGAGTATTTTTAATGGAGTGTTTTTAGAGTATTATTTTTGATATTTTCAAAAAGTGAATTGATTTAGAATTGAAATATGTATTGAATTTGATTTATGAAATGAAACCGATATCACTTTAGAGAAACAATATCATCTTGATGGAGAAGAACCAATAAAATTTTACCACTCGTATAATTATGTTTTTAAAATAATATAAAATTCTAATTGAACTAATTCTATGCATTGGAGAAGCAAATTTTACTTTTAGTTTCAAATAGTCTTGTAAAACTCAAAATAAAATGAAATTAGAACTAGTATTGATCTCTAACAATTAACCAAATTTTAATAGGATGGTTGGTGGATGAAATAAATTAATAAACATTAATCACTCAATGACCAAGAGTTAATAATTATGGTAAATTAAATTGATATTATATTATAATTAAATTATGTCACACATAACACTCTTCTATATTTATAAAATTATTACATCGAATTTCTCTAAAAATAAATTATTCTAATAGTAAAGTCATGTCCATGTAATTTAACTTAATAATAATTATGTCACATATGAGAAAACAATTATCAATATTAAAATTATGGCACTAGCTAGTACTTTTTTTATACTTTAGTTATCCATGCATGTCTGAATTCAAAATATGTAGTGTAGTTGTTTCAGTGATGGATCTTTAATTTATTTATTTGTAGGTCGTAGATGAATTCATCAAGAGGAGGGCAGATACTGAATGGTAAGTTCTCTAGTTCCTTATAATATAATGAGACAAAGAATGTTTGTGATTCACTTTTACTTCAAACCTTCACTTATATATATATATAATTATCTCGTTGTCATTATAGAATAAGAATAAAGTGTAGCTGAAAAATAATACAGATCATAGGATGTTTGATTGACACATGAAAAGTTCCTAAGCTAAAATTAAAGGTCATAGGATGTACAGGAACGGAGATTCGGAGATTGAGATTTAATATTATGTTTATTGGTTTAGAGATTAGTATTAAAATTTTAGCCTGTATCCTCAAAATTTAAGTATTTTAGTGTTCTCCAAAAATTAAAGTGAGAACATATAAGGCCTGTATCCTTAAAATTTAAGTATTTTAGTGTTCTCCAAAAATTAAAGTGAGAACATATAAGGCTGAAATTTATGGAGACAGAGATTAAAATTTTAATAATATTTTATATTTAAAATATTTCTATTTCAATTAATTAATTCTAATTTTATTTTTTGTACAAATTAAATTAGAATTTTATTCTTATTTTAGTCTTTGTCTCCCACTTTATATCAAACACAATACTGAAACTTATTATATATATATATTCCAGCAAAATGTAATAATGTAAGAAAAATATTTTAGAATAGAAAAGAATAAGAGAGATTTTGACAAGAATTAAATGAGAGAGATATTTTTATTGAAAAAAATTTTAAGAACAAAAGATACAATTACTAATTTTTTTTATTGTCAATTATATTTTTATTAAAATTAGTAGTATCAAAAAATATTTTAAATTTAATATTATCAAGAAAAAAAATTATATAAGGACTAATTTGATTAATTTTTAAAATTTTAGGGATGAAAATGACTTACGTCTGAACTTTCAAGGACTATTTTGATTATAAATAACTTTTTTACATCTCAAGTGCCACGTGGCATGCCACGTGTCACTGACCTGACACGTGGCATGCCAAGTGTCACTGATCTGACACGTCAACCAATCATCTTGTGACACGTGGCATTAGCTCTCCACGTCATCATCCAATTGACGGAAGGACTAACGTGACCAATCGTGTATCTTTCGGGGACGATTTTGATTATCTTTATCTTTCGAGGACCAAAATGAAAATCGAGATATCTTTCAGGGATGATTTTGGCTATTTACTCAGGATAACCAAGAGTAGGCAAGGAGTGTGTGATACGCTTGATCTTTGATGTCATGTCTTGTAATTAGTTTCACAAAGTTTGTAACTAATGGGTGTAAAAGGTCTATGATTAAAGAAATTGGATCTCCTACAAAATAATTCAAAATAGAAAGGGGTATAACAAGGTGATCTTCTATCTTTGTTTTTGTTTTTTTTTTTATTATTGATGTTCTTCATAGGATGGTTACGGAAGTTGTAAGAAATGAATATATATCTCTACTGCAAGTAGAAAAGATAATATTGAATTGTCTCATTTTCAGTTTACAGATGACATTATCTTATTTTTTCTACTAGAGGAGGAGACTATTATAAACTATAAAAGGTTATTATGGTGTTTTGAGTTAATGTTGGGGTTAAGCATTGATTTTGATAAGTCTAATTTGATAACGATGAATTGTCAGCAAGAGTGGGTACAAAGAATGTGTAGGTTATTGGGATGCAAGGAGGATATGCTACCAATCAAGTACCTTAAAATATACTTAGGTGCGAATCCGAGACTTGTGAAGACATAAAAACCGGTTATTGACAAAGTGGTGGAAAAAGTTCAACATGTGAAAAACAAAGATTCTCAATAAAGCTGGTAAACTGGTTCTTATTAATTTATGTATAATTTGTTAGTTTATTATCTAAGTTTATATAAGATGTCCAAGACAGTGGCAGAGAAGTTGATAACACTGCAAAGGAGATTCTTATAGGGTAATAAGGAAGATGAAAAAATGGGATGGCTTTAGTGAAGTGGGAGATAGTGCAAGCACCGAAAAAATTAGGAGGGTTAGGTGTTAATGATGCAGTGATTCGAAATACATCTCTATCGTTTAAATGGTGGTGGTGGATTTCGAAGGAGAATTGCTCGTTTTGGAAGAAGATTATGTGAGATATATTTTCAAAATATGTGAAAAGCTATGTTGAAGAGTTACATCTCTTCGTAGAGTTGTGACTTATTCAAAAGTTATGTCTGTTAAAAGGTTGCAACTATTTGAATAGTAATGTCTGTTGAAAGGTTGTAACTATTTGAAAAGTTGTGTCTGTTGAGTACGTAGCTGCATATACTCCGCCTCTATAAATTTCCCTCATTTCATTATTGCTAAATGAATCCATCTCAACACTTTCTTTATGCACAAAAGAAAGAATAGAGAATATTATTCTGTAAATTATCATTTACTAAGGCTTGACTTTGTGAGTGCATAAACAAGTCAAGTGTTCTTCATTGTATCCTACAGAAAATTTGTCAGTAACCCATTTTGCACACCATTGTACATTGGTGGGGGCGAATTAAGCCTAAAGAAAAGGGTGTGTAACACACGCCTTGAAGAATTGTGCTATTTGATTCACTATCCCCTTCTTTCCTAACTCACAGATTATATGATAATGCAATAACTTGAATTCTTAATGAGATGCTTTCAACTGAGACATTACCAATAAGAGGGGTCCATGGAAGAAAATTTGTCATTTGCATATAAAGGAGCAATAAGTGAAAGACAAGATAATCAATGGTTTGGCTTTGGAGTTAGGGGATGCAAGAAGAATTCATTTTTGGGAGAATAGTAGTAAATTGAAGGGTTAAGTATGATTTTAGTCCCTAAGATAGGGGTTGAAAATTTTTTTTGTCCCCAACCTTTTTTTGCTTACAAAATCGTCCTTAAGGTTTAACTTAATTTTAAAATCGTCATTTTTACTAAAATTTTAATTTTTATTACCAAATTATCCTAACTAAAAAAATATATAAAAAAAAATGGGTTAAAGGGAAAAGGGGAAGGGAATCACACTGGGAGAGGGGGTTTAAGGGAAGAAAAGGGGGAAATGAAGGTGGGAAAGAGAAAGGGAAAGGGAATCCACCGCCGCTACTCCTCGCCACCGCCACTGATGCTCGTCATTCGGTCCTCGCCGCTGGATCTTGCCGCCAGATCTCGCCGCTCCTTTTCCTTTCTCGACATCGACGCCAGCAGCTCTGCGAGGGTGGACGTCGCGCGCCGCTCGCCGTTTCTGCTCCTCCTCCTCGCTCAGTCGCCAGTCGTCACTGCTCCTCACCGGTCGCTGTTGCTCTTCGTCCTCCTCGCTAGTCACTCGCCGCTGTGCTTCGCGTCCTCGCCGCTGGGCTTCCTAGAGTTCCAATTCTTCTGTTAATTATATTGTTGAATTTTTTTATTTGTGGATTTGTTGATGCTTCTGGTTGCTTCTGCTTCTGTTTTTGTTGTTGTTGTTGTTGTTGTTCTGATTTTATTTTCCATTGTTGTTGTTGTTCTTTTGCTTCTGGTTGTTTTTTTTTTATAGTTTATAAACATTGTTTCATTGTTGTTGTATCTGCTTCTACTTCTACATCTGTTCTGGTTCTGGTTGATTTTGGGAAGAAGGAGAAGGGTATTTTGGTTCGAAGGACGATTTTAAAACTAAATTAAACCTCAGGGACGATTTTGTAAGCAAAAAAAAGTTGGGGATGAAAAAAATTTTCAGCCCCTACCTTAGAGACCAAAATCGTACTTAACCCTAAATTGAAAGATAATTTTTCAAGACTTTTTTCGATTTCAAATAAAAAAAGATCTGTCATAGGAAAGTGTATGTGAATTTTAAAATAGATTAGAATGAATGTAGAATTTTCAATGGAGGAGAAAACTTGAATTATTAGGCCCAGTTTGGGTAAATAACTTAAATAAGTTCTTTTGGAAAAAGAGCTTAAAGTATAATGACTTTTATTAATAGTAGCTTATAAATAAGTTATTTTGTGTTTGGATTTTTAGTTATAAAAGTACTTATTTTGAAGTTGTAGTGTTTGGATAAATAACTCAAAAAATAATTTTTTTTACAAAAGAGGATAAATATTAAAATAACAATGATAACAAATATTTTCCAATATTAAATGTTGATTTTACCTAATATAATCACTAATATTGTGTATGATATGGTAGGTGAAAATAAAAAATAACTATAAAATGTGTCAATGTATATTTTGTTGCTGTTTTTTATTTTACTCCTATTAGAACTCTCTTCTCCTTTATTGAGGTCAAGAACTTGCTATAATTAACTATGAAAATAATAGCAAGCTATAAAATCACATGTGAAAAAAATAAAATTAAAACTAAAATTTTATACCACAGTTAAATACAAATTTAATAATAAAAAATAGAGTGATAAAATGATAAAAAAATACTTAGAAGGAATATATGCAGTAGGTTGTTCAGATACAATATTGTCTGAAAATAAAAATGGTGGTAGAGGATCAATACTTTCATCAGATGAATCATTACGTGAAAATGATGGTGAAGTTTGGAACATTGCATGAGAATGATGGTGGAATGATGGTGGAAGGCCAGTGCTTCTAGCAGACCTTGAGTGAAAATGGTGGTGAAGAGTCTATTTTTCACAGAATCAAGAAGGAAAGTAGATTTTTTTTTGTTTTGAAATTAATTTAAAAAAAAAAAAAGTGGTAGAATGACTTATGAAAAAGCTGAGAAGTCATATATTTCTACTTCTTCAAAAAGCTGTAAATTAACTTTTCGGGAAGTTAAAAGCTTTTTTTAAGATGGTACCAAACACGCAGATTATGACTTTTCATAATCCAAAAGTCAAAAAAAGTAACTTTTGCTACTTCCCAAACGGGCTCTTAAACCAATTTCATGGGATTCTACAATTAGTAAAATCAACAAGAAAAAATAGAGTTGTGTGGAAGTTTAAAAAAATGGTACTTTTCTACTAACTCATTTATGCAGGCTTTGTAGGCAGAAATTTTCGAAGCCTATATATAATTACATCTTTACTAAAGGTGTATAAAAGTCCTTGATGCCACCACGAGTTGAGCTATTACTTAGTTTATTTTGATTAGCAAAGTTAACACAAAAGACAAATTGAGCAGATTACGTGTTATTGATCAGAATAATAATGTTTGTGTATTATGTAAAAAAGATATTAAAAGTGTACAATACTTTTTTTTGGTTATGAGTTTACTTAAAAGGTGTGGAATTGGTTCTTAGATTTTGGTAGGCATTAAATTGTTCCAAGTACAATAAACAATATTTTGAGAGTTAGACTATGTATAAAGATGAGCAAAAAAAGTAATTGATTAGATTCTTATCTATCATTTAAAATATTTGGTTGGAAGGATGAAATGATTTTTCAAAATAAAACATTAGAAATAATAAAAATTTATTGACAAATTATTTATGTGCTACAAAAAATAAAGTGGTGTAAATTCTTTGAGTTGTTAATGACAATATCAAAAATAATAAAATTTAGATTTTTTTATTTTATTTGCTCTTTTAGTCCATTTTATTATGTTAAACTCTTTTTGTTCAAAAATAAAATAAATAAAATAAAAATATTAAAAATTTATATAAATAAAGATAAAATATTGACCATCTAAGAATTAAACATTATTTATAGCATGTAAATCCAACAACTAAATAATTTAATTTTGAAAACATAAAAAAATTAAATGATATTTACAATTTTAATAATCAAATTGAACTTTTACTTGAAATAACAGTGATCCCTACCACCTTATTTATATATATATATATATATATAAAATAAAATTATAAATTAAAAAAAATGTCAGTCACAATTTAATTAATAATCATAAATTTTATATCTAATCATGAGACAATTCTAATGCACAAAATAATATTTTTTATTTAAATAATATTATTCTCCTATTCGATCAGAATGAATAATTATCTGATTCGATACATAAAATTTTGGTAAGACAGAAATAAGATTGGATTTAGAAAATATCCGTCTCTATCCGTCCTATAATATATATATATATATATATATATATAATATTTATCTAAAAAATTTAATAAAATTATTAATATTATTGTTTGATATTGTATCATTCTTAAATTTGTGATTTAATTTATATTATGTATATAATAATGATTATATAAATTTTAAAATTTAATTTTATTTATCGAATTTTAATAATTAATAAAAACAGGTAGAAACGAAAATATATTAAGATATAGATTTTTATTATTTGCGAGTAGAGGCAAAACGGGTTTTATATATACTGTTATAGAGCAAAATGAAATTCGATGAGACAAAAATTCGTCTCTACCCACCTGATTACCACCCCTATTTATAGTTGATCTTGAGTTGGAATTAAGTATACAGTGTTTAATTTAATTTATAATAATGCATATACATAGGTTTCTTGAGGATGACTTTGACACCTACACAGGACAAATGCGAAAGCCTCACGTTTGGGGAGGAGAACCTGAACTTCTTATGTCCTCACATGTTTTACAGTTAAGACCATTTTATTGTTAGCAATAATTTATAATTTATGTGTCTATTTTATTGCCGTGAATTTGCTATTGATATTTTATTTTTATTTAGATTTTTAAAATTAACTTTCATACTTATTATTATTATTATTATTATTATTATTATTATTATTATTATTATTATTATTATTATTATTATTTTGGTAATGGAGAAGATCTATAAAAATTAGGAGTAATTTGAGAATAACATATAATAGGATAGTGACAATATTCACTTTCTAATTTATAGTGACTCTAATATTAATATTTCATTTTTTTTCTAGGTAAATATTTATCTTTTAACATACTTATTTTTTCCTATTTTATGCTAAAATTATATCAGGATAAAATATGCTTGTATTTCTAATATAATACTTATTCAAAATTTTAATTTTACACCTAACCTTTACAAAAGTTTTCAATTTTATTCAAATGTTTGAAAATAAAATTCTATAAAACGAAAGGCAAAGGCTCACATTTGCTATAGTTTGTAAGAGTAGAGTTGAAAGGTTCTATATATAAATAAAAAATTTTCAAATGTTAGAGTAAAATTAAAATATCTTAAATGTTAAAAAATAAAAAGTACATTTTACCCTAACTATATATTAGTGTAAATATATGTACATTTTACCCCCTATTAATTGATATATGTGTTGTGATTATAGGATGCCTATAACAGTGGTGATGGAGGATAAGAAATCCAAGAATCTTAAAGTAATAGCTGAATATGGTCAAGAGTATGGTGAGGATAACCCAATTTGTGTTATCTATCACGGTTATGGCCACTATGATGCCTTCAAGAATTCCAATAACACTACATATTCGCAGAAATGATTACAACTTTGATAAGCTACTGCATATATCTTATGTATGTGATTAGTGAATTAAGATCCCTGTTATATAACTATCTATCTATATATATAGTGCCTATGCTATACTATATTTATATTTTTTTTTATAAAACTTAATTTTCCCGATTAATAGTTAAATTACAATAACTTATTTTGCTGTAAAAATAAAACATCAATAAGACTATATTTCAGTAACTCATATTTATATACATTTTAAATTTTTATATTACCATTAATTTTGTTACGTGCTGTTGAAGCAATATGAAGAAGAAGAGAATTGAATTGAAATGAAATGTTGAATTGAGAGTATATTTCTATTTATATGACTAATTGAGAGCAGTGACCAAGACTTGACTCAAGAAAATATCTAATTTTTATGGCAAAGGATTTGATGGGTTTCATAATCTCTGAACTATTAAATATCTCAATAATAAAATATATCTTTAAAGTTTTTTAATAATTGTCAAATAATTTTTATTTAGTTTTAATTATAAATTAATTTTTTATATATTATTTAATTATAAAATATATCCTCTATTTTTTAAATTATTATTTTATTATTTATCTATCATGTAATACCCTTACTTTTAACACCTCATGGTCGTACTAAAAGTTCAAGCGTTACTTATTTTTAATCTGTAATTTAATATTATATTTATTTAATATTGAGCCTTTATAAATATAAACCGAATCCTTAGTTACAAAATTGAAAAGGTTTTTACGTTAATCCACTTAATCTTAATCACATAATTATATTCACATAATAATAATAATACATAAACTTAACTAAAACTTCTTAATACAAATCCTTTCCCTCTAAAATTTCAAATGACAATTGACGAGGGGTAAAGTTTCAGTTAAATCAACAAACAGAAAGTACAACATATATATAAAGTTTGTAGATTGGTCGTGGCTTCGCACCAAAGCTTCCTAAACCTATCATTGAAAAAGAAATTCTGTAGAGGAGTGAGAACATCGTCCTCGAAAGGGTTCTCAGTAGAGGGTTTAATAATTATTATAAGAGGATATTTAAAAGAAAACTGTTTTCAATTGCAGAGATTATCGCTCATCTTATGAATCTTTTTAAAAATCAACTGTTAATCATCTAAAACCTTTTCAAAGAAACAATATTTTTCAAAAATCCAACAATTTTTTCAGAAATCCAAAACCCTTCTTTTCTTATAAGAAAAATTTCAACCATTTTCCTAGATTGTATGGATAACCAACCTGTTCCAAGTATAGGTTCATTAAGTCTATGCTGAACCAACTTGATTTTTCATACTTTACTAATAGCTCAATCAGAAACCAATCACAGTCTTCAGTCCATCACATAATCAATCAACACAATCATCATCTCATCACCAATAATATCAAAAGTACTACATCAGAACAAACACAGACAAAACAGACAAGGAAAGCACAGGTATAGATAGCAATTACAGCAAATAGCTCAAATAATAGTTAATAACAGTTTAGCAATTAGGCAAACCAAAACAAATTCAAACTCAAGCAAAGCATACAAATGCATATGATGCATGCCTGTCTTATGGCTGATGAGTCTCATTTGTTGGTTATATAGCCAACCCGACATATATAGTAGTTAACCATTGGACAATCCCTCTGTGTGCGCATCCCCAAGTTCAAATATAATATCAATGGAGTCAAACTCCAAGCTCAAATTAATATTCTATGGAGTCAAACTCCAAGCTCAATAATTTAATATTCCATGGAAAAATCCCAAGCTCAAATTCGTATATAAATGCATGCCGATGGGAGAACTCGAGGAGTTAAAGTGCCCGATCACATCTTGCAACAGAGGGTCAACAACTAGTCTCAATGTCATCATCATTCATCAAAAATTCATACACAAAATTAATTCTTTCCTAAATAAATCAACCTTAAACGAAGTCCTTTTCTTAATAACTCAAAATCAAATCATAAAATCCTTAAGAATCCAAATCTTTCTAAATAACCACTTCAAATGAAACCTCCAATTTTATAAAAATTTCGACATTTCCTCTAAAACTCAAACTTTGTCATCCTTCTCGAGTCCCATCCAAACATTTCTCAAACTCTTTTAAATTATTTCCAAAATTAAACCAATTCCAATATCTGAAATTATTTTCAAATTCTCAAAAGTAAATTTCGATTAATCAACAATCCAAATCCAATGTCTCAAACTCTTTTCAATAACTCAAACTCATTTCTAATATCGAAACATTTTCAAATCTCAAGAAAACCAATTGGAACCACCAATTTAACAAAAATCAACCAATAACCCAAATTATTCAATCTTCTCAAACAATCAATAATTCAACCACACAAACAATTACAGTCGTCCAAAATAACTCAAACCAATCCATAAGACTTACGAAATCACAAAAATGTACATTTCGCATTAATATCGACTTGTAACAATTCTTGAAAATAAAACAAGTTTAAGAAAAGCGCCCCTACCTTATTTAATCGCAATTCGCATAATTAAATGCGTTGAATTCCTTTTTTCCTCGGCCCATCACAGCGGTAGCCATAACCGCAGTTTCAAACCATTTTTGCAGCAACCACAATAACTCTAAAAGCGACATGCAACAACCAGAATTCGACCCTACGTTACCAAAATCTCAGAATTTTCACCAAACTCATAATATAACACATATACACTAGCTGTGAAGATTTCGGAATAGAGGTGCTTGTTATAATAAAGGAAAAACGTGGAAATAGAGCAACGGTAATATCCGTAGCGGTTCTAGTGATGACAGAAGACCTTAGCGGCAACGGCAGTGGAACCCAGCAACAGAACCGCGGCAAGAAATAGTAACAACAGCGGCCGCTTCGCGATGACCACCCACCATGTGACCTTCTCTCTTATCTTCCCCTGGTTTCTCCGTTGCTAGGTTTGGCGACGATGATGAGCTTCACGACGGCTACGGCGACGTGGCGGCGGCGAAGAATGGCAGTGCATCGGCGACTTCCCTCGCGCTCCTTAGCTCGGGTTTTCTCTCTCTGGCTCGTGCTTTCTCTCTCCTTGAAGGCCCTTCCTCTGCGTCACCCTCCTCTCTCTGCAATGGCGGCGAACGGCGGTGACGATCATGGAGCAACGGCGGCTGGGCATAGAGGATGAATCCTCCCTCTCCGTGATGTGTTGAGCCCTCTCCCTCCCTCCCTCCCTCCCTCCCTCTCACATCGGCGGGGGTTCCTGAGCAGCGACAGTGGCATATTTTGCGGTTAGGGCAATTGACGGTCAATAAAGGTGAATGAGGGGTAATTTGAATTAATCAATTAGGGGTTGGAATTAGGATAAATGAAGGTTCATTGTCATTTTTAATTTAATTTAGGCCAAACAAACAGCCCATTGTACATATTGTATAGATATCTCATTGTCTTCCTAGCGGGATTCTTAAAAAAATTGAAAGTTGAATAAATTTAAGGTTAAATTATACAGTTAGTCTCTACACTTTTAGTGAAATTACAAATTAGTCTCTATACTTTAACACTTTGTAATTGGGTTCCTAAAGAGAATTAAAATTTGCAATTTAGTCTTTACGATTCAAAAAGTGTTGATTTAATAGAATATTCTCAGCATATACTGAGAATATTCTGTTAAAATAGAGAATATATTGAAAATATTCTGTTAAATTATTAAACATTTTTTGAACGACAGAACTAAATTACAAATTTTAATTTTCTTTACGGACCCAATTACAAACTTTTAAAGTGTATGGCATTGGCGGAACTTGAAATAAAATTTTGGGGGGGTCAAATAGAAAATAATTGTCAAAATATTTTTGATATACCACATTTAAAATAAGCTCGTCTAATCTCATCTCTCTGGTTTGGGTGATATTTCCAAATTTAAAGCCGTTTTTCAAGATCTCGTTTCAAAAAGTTAAGATTAAAGTCATCAAATGTAACTTTTTGAACTTCTGAAGGTTATATCTCACTTTCTTCGTGATTCATTAAAGTAGAAGAACTATCTACAGGTGTTGATATTGTAAAAGTTATATGTTCTCCTTCTTAAATATTAGTCTTCCTCTTAAAAAATGTATCAATTCTTTGATTTTTCATTATTATTTTATATAAAAATTTGAATATATATCCTGTAAAATATGTAAAGAAGAAGTTAGAAGGACAAATATTAAAATTTATAATATTTATTGAATTTTTTTTCAATTTATACCAATACAATAATATTAATACTTATTGAATATTTTATTATTTTTTGTCATATAAAATATTAAATTAAATAAATAGTAAAATATAAAATAATATTAAATTAAATAAATAAAAAATATCTAATTTTTTATATTTGAACTTAAAGATAGAGAGATTGTTGTTTATTGAACTTATTAGATACTTTAAGTCATAGTAAAGTATTTAAGTCAATTGAACTATTTTTTATCTTTTGAAAAAGTACTACTAAATTTTTTATAAAAAGTTTGGGGGGGGGGGGCCATGGCCTCTTTATCTGAACTAAGCTCCGCCATTGGTGTAGGGACCAACTGTGTAATTACACTGTAAATGAGATATGTGTTATTTTGCAAATCCTATATATCTCGTTTGCAAATGAGATAAATTATACGATGTAAATTGATAAATATGCTCCAAATTATATATTTCAGTAAATTAAAATAATTAAATTATTTATTTATAAAAAAATTTGTGTTTTTAGCTAAATTTTTATTTTTATGTTATCCAAATATACTAGAAAAGTAAGAGAGAATAGTGAAAAAAAAGTTTGTGTGTATTCAAGTTGTATCGAATAATATAATATAGAAGAATATTTATAAGTGCTAAAAGAATCGAAATAATAAAAAATAATATCATATAATAAATATTTAGATATACTAAATAATACTAATTTATTTAATTAATCCTAATTATACTCTAACAACTGGGTTAAAAAATTTATTACACCATTATAGCTTTTTTCCTTTTTCTCTCTATAAAAGAGAGAAAAAATCCTAAATATTGTTGTAGTGGCCCTCCCCTATCCTCCCTTTCTTTCTGTATCTTTTCTGTCCCTTTTGTATGTTTTTTTTATCTCTTTTATAGATAGTTTGGTTATCTTGCAGAAAATTCATAAAAGGAAGGTGGTCATTCATGGAACAACTTCCAAATCGTGTTCATATTTGTTCTAAATGAAAAAAAAATTATTATATGTTGCAATATTTTCTATGTAAATTTAAAAACTAATAATATTACTTAGATACGTTTCTGTTATTTAAAATTTTTTACAATTGAATTTTTACTGACTATTCACCTTTACTTTAACATAAAAAAATATTAACTACCATATATTTATATATATTTATACATTATTATTTTATATATTTTCCATAGTTTAACATAGAAAATATTAATTACCATATATTTATATATATTTATACATTATTATTTTATATATTTTCCAACAAAGTAATCAGACTTAAGAACAGAATTAATCAAACTAAGATGGGAGATTCATCTTAGCATTGTTCAAAAAGATGCAAGCATGGTATAAAATTATAAATAGCCTTGAGACTTATAGTGAGTGGTTGGAACCTTAGAGAAATTTCATTTGAACTATCCAACTTGAAGCTTTATCAGACTCATAGTCGTGTGTTAGAAACACAATAATTTCTATTCATGATGGTTTAGAATAGTGATAAAATTATCTACCAAAAAATAAGTAATATTTTTTGGTACAATGTTAGTTTTATTTTTTCGTAAGTTCAGTATTTTAAATATTTTTGAATAAAAATAACTGTTTTTTCTTAGTTTTATTTTTTTTGTCTTTTTTTTCTTGTCTTGATTTGTTCTTTCACAAAAAAAAAAAAAAAAAAAGAAGCAACTAGCCCCTAGAATAATAAAATATTTTATAAGAGGATAATCAAACTTGTTATGATAGGAAAATTAAATTTATTTAGAGCAGAAAAATCAATGTTTTTCATTAATACCAAATATGTAGTTCTAACAATACGGTAGCAGATTAGTAGCTGATTTATTGAATCTATGTAGCATAATTGATTTGAATCAATTCATATATCCTTCTTTTATTAATTTCAAAATTCTTCAAAAATTAGTTAAGAACACAATTCAATCAATTTTATTTCTAATTCCAAGAAGTTGCACAATATTATTATATTCGCATCCAAAACTCTTCCAACTACAGTTCCAAAAATTTTTGTGCATCCAAAATTTTGTTAGGTATCAGACAAATGACACAGTAAAATATAGAGATAAAAAAATTAAAAATTAGAAAAGTATATGGAATCAAGAGGTTATTAGCCAAAAATTAAACAAAACCACATTAATTTATATTAATAATTAATTTTAAATCTTTTAAATTCAAAATTTTAAAAATTTTAAATTGATTAAGTAAACCTAATTAAAACCTATAAAAACCTTCATCTTCTCTCTCACATTAACCTATCCACCTCCAACAATCACACACACAGACCTCTCTCTCACCGTCAGACCTTCTCTGCCTCTCCACTGCGACCCACTCCTCTTCTATCACCGACATCTGGCATGTCGGATTCGCCACCGTCGACAAAAATCGCTTCCCTTTTGTGAACCAGATGTGTTATCGAAGCTGCCGTTGCAGTTGGAGTTGAACTTGAGCTCCATCCCTAAGGCGGCGGCGATTTCGAGGGCGGGGAACAGCCAGAGAAGAGTAGGAGGCAGTGGCAGGCGTGGAGGGAGGAGGCGACGGAGGATTAAAGAGAGGAGTTCCCATTAGTTTCACCTTCCGTGGATCAAACAATGCCCATTATATCAGCCACAAACAATGTTTCCAGAAATGCCAGTTCGATCTGAATCAATTTTATTGGATTCATTTAGGATTTTTCTTGGTATCCTTCTAACTGATGAACTCTTCTTAACTCTTGATTTTTCTCACATGATGAATACATCTTAGATATTACCCAAAAAACTAAAGGTAGGTTACACTGACTTAAGATAATAAACTACAAATGAAATCCCTAGATTTGTCAATGATACAAATCATGAGCAGCAGTTAGTGTCGTGTTTATAAGGGATGTCAGTGTCACATTTTACAAAAATTGAAAGGTACCAAATGTCATATAATTAAAATATCATGGGAGGTGAGTTTGAATCCCACCTTACACACGGTTGCTCTCTGCGTTTTGGGATATTAGGTGCCGTTTTGATGATTAAAGAGACTGCAAATTACACAATTACATAAATATAAAAAAAACATTCATTTAATATGAAAAAAAAACATCATAATACTTAACAAAAGAAATATTCAGTTATATTTTAGCAAAAATAATTAAATATCTATTAAATTTAAAAAAAATAAAATTTTTAAAGAAATAGAGATATTCACATTTGCAATACAAAAAAATTCGAAAAATATATAAAAGAACATCCATTTAGTATGAAAAAGAAACATTCTGATACATAGTAGAAGAAACATCCATATATATTAATTCGTAGAGATTTTGGATTCACCCAAAGGTATTTTGGCTGGTTTTTGGCTAATACCCTTTTGGTTCCCTAGCATTGTTCTTAGTTTTTTGGGTAATATCTAAGGTGTATTCATCATGTGAGAAAAATCAAGAGCTAAGAAGAGTTCATCAGCTAGAAAGATACCAAGAAAAATCCTAAATGAATCCAATAAAATTGATTCAGATCGAACTAGCATTTCTGAAAACATTGTTTGTGGCTGATATAATGGGCATTGTTTGATCCATGGAAGATGAAACTAATGGGAACTCCTCTCTTTAATCCTCCGTCACCTCCTCCTTCCACGCCCGCCACCGCCTTCTACTCTTCTCCGACTATTCCCTGCCCTCGAAATCGCTGCCGCCTTAGGGATGGAGCTCAAGTTCAAGTCCAACTACAACGGCAGCTTCGATAACACATCTGGTTCACGAAAGGGAAGTGGTTCTTGTCAACGGTGGCGAATCTGACATGCCAGATGTCGGTGATAGAAGAGGAATGGATCACGGTGGGGAGGCAGAGAAGGCCTGACGGTGAGAGAGAGAGGTCTGTGTGTGTGATTGTTGGAGGTGGATAGGTTAATGTGAGAGAGAAGAGGAAGGTTTTTATAGGTTTTAATTAGGTTTACTTAATCAATTTTAAATTTTTTAAATTTTGAATTTAAAAAATTTAAAATTAATTATTAATATAAATTAATGTGATTTTGTTTAGTTTTTTGCTAGTAACCTCTTGGTTCCATATACTTTTCCAAAAACTAAAGGTAGGTTACACTGACTTCAGATAATAAACTACAAATGAAATCCCTAGATTTGTCAATGATACAAATCATGAGCGACAGTTAGTGTCGTGTTTATAAGGGATGTCAGTGTCACATTTTACAAAAATTGAAAGGTACCAAATGTCATATAATTAAAATCTCATGGGTGGTGAGTTTGAATCCCACCTTAGACACGGTTGCTCTCTGCGTTTTGGGATATTAGGTGTCGTTTTGATGATTAAAGAGACTGGAAATTACACAATTACAGAAATATAAAAAAAATATTCATTTAATATGAAAAAAAACATCCTAATACTTAACAAAATAAATATTCAGTTATATTTTAGCAAAAATAATTAAATATCTATAAAATTAAAAAAAATAAAATTCTTAAAGAAATAGAGATATTCATATTTGCTATACAAAAAATTCGAAAAATATATAAAAGAACATCCATTTAGTATGAAAAAGAAACATTCTGATACTTAGTAGAAGAAACATCCATATATATTAATTCGTAGAGATTTTGGATTCACCCAAAGATATTTTAACTGATTTTTGACTAATACCCTTTTGATTCCCTAGCATTGTTCTATACAATTGTTTTACTAGCAACAATTAACAATAATTCATATATTATATATTAATTATATTATGTATATACTAAAATTAGCTATTAAAATTAATTATTAATATAAAATATATATTAAAATAAATATATATTAAAAATAAATTAAACTACATATATATTTACATATAAATAAATTAATAACTAATTTTAGTAACTAATTTTAATATCCAAATAATATTTTTGATTATGATGAGAGGAAAAAAATCTTATGTATAATTCTTCTTTTCTTTTCGAAAAAGGGCCGAGTTCATGCAAAGCTAGTCATGTGGAACAGTTCTCAAATATCAAAACCCTAAGTTTCAGTTTAAGTAAATAATTTAATTAATTTTTTTTTAAAAAAATTAAATTAAATCATAAATATTTATATTAAAAGTAGTTTATAAATAAATTATTTTGTATTTATTTTTTTTAATTTAAAAAATACTTATTTTTTAAAAAATATAATAAAAAAATTTATTATAAAAAATATATTTTTTTAATTTTTTTATAAATACTTAAATAATTTTTTAAAAAATTACAATTTAATTTTAAAAATTACACTAAATATTAATTATATCTTTTTATAAATTAAAAATTTTAAAAAAATACTTATAAACTAACATACTCTAAATAATAAAGAACAAAAGACATTGTCAAGCCGAAAAAGAAATTATGTATTTTTCAGTTTTCTATATCAACGACGACGGCCTTATTGGGGAAAACCAAATGCAGGCCAAATACGGCTGTGTATTATTTTTTGGATTTTGTAATCAGGTGATAATAGGAGGGTCATTAATATTATGATTTTACTGACCCATATCCTAGAAACAATTGTTAAAAATATTTAATAATCTTTTTAAAAAAATAATATTCTATATTTGATATTATTTTAAAAAATATATCTTATTTTTTCTAATAAAACATTTAAAATTTTTGTAAAAATACTTGTTAAAAATATAAAAGTGTAAGAATTTTATAAAAAGGGTATATAAAATTTTAAACCTTTTAATGATATTAAATAAATTAAAATTAAACTTTTCTATAAAATTATTTACTTTATATTTTAGTAAAATCTGAACTTTTTTATTAGATAATCTTGCTAAAATAATTATTAAAGTTATTTCAACTGAAAAAAGATTGAACTTTTCCTCAATGAATACATTATATATATATATTAAAAATTTTAAATTTTAAACTTTTAATAAAACTTGTTTTATATTAAAAATATGTCTTTAACCAAAAAAATTAAAGTTATTAATTAAAAAATTTATTATAAAAGATTATACAAAGCTTGATTTCTAATAATTATTATATATTTATTAAAATAAAATATTAAATTGTTTTAATTAATAATATTTTAATTTGTGCTCTAAAATATAATTTAGCTAAACTTTATTTGTATTATAAAAATCTATATTATTGATATAGGGAATTGAAGTGATGATTGCATTGGAAATATCAGTGGTGTGACATGCACTTTCTTGTCAACTTTCACGCACTCTCAACTCTCACCTATGTGTCTTCTTTCTGTTTGTATATTTCCTCTGCCGTTATGAAATTCCATCAGTTTCAAATGTGCCAATTATAAACCCATTTGGAGTTAATTAGTAAACTCACTGGATTTCCTGCCAAAAATCGTAAGGCACTATTTGATCAAGAAATTATGATTATTATTTGTCCTTTTGTCTCACATCTTCTAATGTAACCGTATGTATTTTTAATAGATATTATAATGAAGATTTTATAATTGTCTTCATGTGAATATATTTTTTTTTAATCTTTAGATGATAAATTGAATGGTTAAATTTTGATATTTATAAAAATATTGTCTTTATTTAAAATGTAGCTAAATAAATAAATTACATTTTTAAACAAAGTATCTTCATAAAAAAATATGTTTACCATCTTTATTTGAATAATTACCTATATTTTTTACTTGCAAGTTAAAGATGCAAGTCTTCGACTTTTACTTTTGGACTAGAGCAGTAAATAATAAAGCTTGTCATCTGATTTTTTCAATCTTCAAAACGTGATAAAATTCCGTTAATCATAAAACATCAGCTACCATCGCATTAAACATTTATTGTAAATAAGGGTGTGCGCGGATCGGATCGGATCGGATATGGCCGAAAATTCGATCCGATCCGCATAATTTCTATTGGATCGGATCGGATATGATATCCGCACTTTTTAGTGTCAGATCCGATCCGATCTGATCCGCACATTTGCGGATCGGATCGGATAAGATATCGGATATATCCGCATAATTAAATTTTCTCTTTTTAATCATATTCCTATGTAAAAAAATTCGATAAAAATATTTCTTTCATAATTTCAAACTTATTTATTCCTAAAATATTTTTAATCAAACTCTCTCTCTAAATAACAAAAATAAAATAATACAATATATGAATAATAATTACTAAATAAAACATACAAATAAGTAAATATAATACCAAACATATATATTTATTTATTTTTAATTATTATAGTGCGGATCTACGGATTCGCGGATCGGATACGCGAATGTAGAGTAGATATCCGCGATCCGATCAATTTGCGGATCGGATCGTATCCCTAATATTCGAATCGGATGCGGATATTTACCGCGAATCTGCAGATACAATCCGATCCATGGACACCCCTAATTATAAATCAAGTTTCTGAAGTAGAATATTCCTGTTCGTCCAGTACAACAAAAAAACATAACAAATTCAACAAGCTCCAATAAAAAGTTAAATATTATCAAATATTAAACATAAATATTATACTATTTACAAGTTATAATAATATTAAGAATATTATAATTATTTAAGTTATAATAATATAATATTACAATTAAAACTATTTTAAAAAAATAATATTTGAAAATATTTTGAATTACTTGCAATAAAATATAATTATTAAAATACTATTACTTATTAATTATAATAATTACAAATTAAAATAATATTTTAACTACAACAATTTAACTTCAAATATAATATTATAATTAAAATTATCCAAAAATAAAAATCCAAAATATACTTTTTATTATTTACAAGAAATAGTTAATTATTAAAATAGTATAATTATTTATTAATTATAATATTTACAAGTTATAATAATATAATGTTATAACTAAAACTATTTTTAAAAAGATAATATCCAAAAATATTTTTAATTCTTTACAGAAATATAATTTTTAAAACTATTAAATTCTAATTATCATAATTTTCACAAAATGCCATAAGTATCAATATTAGTTCAATTTAAGAATGGATGGAATTAATGCACTCTTCTAAAAATCTGTCAAATCTCATAAAAACACTTGTCCAAATGTAAATTATAAAAAAAGTTCAAAACCATATGCACCACCTAACAAAAGGTTTTTATTTAGGCAAACAATTACTTGATTAATCTATCAATTTTGTTTCCATACGTGATTATGAATATATGATATGTAATACTTCACCAAATTGAATTGAAATTAGAAACAAACAGCAACACACGTAGAAAGTAGAAACTGTGTTTCCATTTTTTTCTTAAACTAAAATTTTAGTTCTAATATCTTATTATCAAATATGATATTGAATCTAAGTCTTTCGGTGTCTATTTATATTTCAGTCTATGCAAACAAACTCAATCTTGGTGATATAAACTCAATCTTGGTGATATCAAAGTGGATTGTTTTGCAGTGTCTCCATTTATTACGCCACTTATTTAGTAGGAACCCTCAACGAGTATCACGACCTATGCGGTGCTAAACATGTTTATTTTCTTGGTTATACTCTTCACAACTTCAGGAGGATTATACTCTGACCCATCTCTAAAATCTTGGCTGATTTTTTTGGTAATTAAGAGAACAAATTTGATAGTGTATACCTACATTACAAACGTATACTATTTATCATGTGTTAAATGTCTTAAATTAGTTCTCTTCTCTTTTCTTCTTTTCATTTCATTTGTCATGGAAAACTCTTCTTCTTCATCACACTGTAACCACACTTACTGTATTTTCTTGTGTTGGCCTTGTTTCCATTTTGTTTGTATACTTGTGTTGGCCTTGTTTTTCTTGAAAATGTCTTTTAAGTTCTGAGAATAATGTTAGTAGGGATTCATTAAAAATCAATGTCCTTTCTGCGTTCTATAACAATCCGATTTCTAGCACGTCATGACCAATGTTACTAACTAGGCACTACTATTAGACTTATCTTAGAGACTCTAGATTAGACATATTAAACATATAAATATAAGTTTATATCACTTATCGAGATCATGTGTTAGCCAGATATACAAGATAAATTTAAGTAATTCAAAGCACGAAACATATATATGCAAAAAGCACATAAATATCATATAATCGCCTGTAGACTCAATTTAATACACCATAGAGTTTCATAAAGTACATCAACTGCTTATATATATATATACAGACTCTGGAACTTATATTATCATTAGGCCTTGGCTTCACAAAAGCCACCCCACGCAAGATACTAGCCCAGGCCACTAAAAGTCTATACAAGAGAAGGACAAAAAATTACTAAACTACTGATAGATGATAATAGTTACAAGTAAGTCAAGCAAACAAGTACAAAACACAATGATATAGCAGAATAACAATCACAAGTACAAGTATACACTTATAATTACAGAGAAATGCGGTGAAAGAAAGAACCAAGAGCAGGTATCTCTTCATATTCATATCGTTGGCATGATAATCACCATTTACTTGGGAAGTTATTACCTAAGATTTGCTAAACACAAGTATTTTCGATGCTCCAACTTCTTCGGCCATCCAAAGTCCAGCGAGAACGGTTTCGTATTCTGTTTGCTCATCAAAATGGTGGGTTGTTCGACGTCCTCGCTTAGATGATAGTTGGGGGTACATGTAACACACTCCAATATTTAAATTAGCAAAAATTTAAAACAGAATTAAGTAAATTGAAATTGAGAAATGTATGAGGTTAATGAAGTATTTACAAAGAGGTGATAACTTCACCATCACTCTTGTGTCTCTTCACTTATAGTAGTGGCCAATTTCTCTCCTAGTGTTGAGAAATTATTCCAAATTGTAAAAGTGAATAAGTTGAAAATTAATATATGAAGTGGCGATTGACAATGTTTTATTTGTCATACAAGTCGGATCGAACTCCGGTCGTAGAACTCATGTCCTGAACAAATTCGATAGATCCGTGCTCCTATATATTTAGACTCGTACGGTTGAGTCTCCTTAGTTTTAAAGAAATTGGGTTAATAACTTTGAATCATGATATTATTTTAGATCATGATATAAACAAATATTATAAACCGTTAAATGTTTTGACCAAATCATATTTAGTAAAATATATCGTGCCATGTAATAAATTACAATAACATAAGAGTATTCACCAATATCCCTCAAACTATGGATGTACTTTCTAAGATAAAATGGTCAGTTACTTTCAACGACGCCAGTTGGCATTTACCATGCAAAACTGGATTATATAATCTTCTTCCTAATTTGTATTATTTTACAAAATCAGGGTTTGTTCACTTCCTAGTTCCTATACATAATTATATATAATGATGCTTCCCTTCTGCCCATTCTCTTGCTCCTTTTATTCATTCTCAATCACAAAAAACTAAAAAATTAAAAAGCGGTACTCATCACACCGTAAAGTCTTATAGGAACAGTTTTCAACAACACAAGAAGAAAAAGGGAAGTATATGATGATGTTGGTGAATTCTGGATCGATACGGAAACAGGTTTTTCCGATTGATTATGAGAGAGAAGTGTCGCAGAGGCTGGTTGATGCTGTTCATTACGGAAAAAACGACACTGCGTTGGAGCTAATGGCGGATCTCTACGTGGACGTGAACTTCGTGGGAACGGTGTCGTTTAAGTCCAAAACGACGGAGATCGTGCTGAACGATGAGTCGGCTCACCGAGTTAAATCGGTGTACGAGGAGTTCAAGACGGAGGTTACTGCTCTGTTCCTTGCCGCGCATTCTAACAACTTGACTCTACTCAGAAAGCTTTTGGTAGTTAATATTTCAATTCTCTCTTCTCCTCTTCCCTTATTTTTTTTTTTTCCTTTTTTTTATATGAAAGACAGGAAGACTCGGATCTGAATCTTCTTAATTGAGTACGAAGAGACTATGTCACTTGAACTATAATTCATTAGCTCTTCTCCTCTTCTCTTGATTGTTGAATACGCTGTCACTCTAATTTTTTTTAATAAATCAATAAAAACATTTATTAAAATAAACAATATGTATTTATATATAATCGATAAATTTGATAACAATTTTTTTTATATTTATATAATATTCTTTTAATAATTTGATGGGTGGACATTATTTAACTCGAATTAGGTAGGATTACATCTTCTAAAAAAATGATAAAGTGATTTTAATTATTTATTGTCAGAGAAATATGTCATTTTTTAAAATAAATAAAAATTGTTTTGAAGGATACAATAATAGTTATTTTTTCAATAAAAAAAGATATCGTCTTTTTTGTTTAAAAGGACTTCATATTTCTTAAAAAATAAATTATTATGAATATTTTTTATTATTTATATTTGGTAAAGGATTTGGTAGTCTTTTGTAAAAATAAGCATGAAGTAATAAATTAGATATTTACTCTAATATTTTTTAAAAACTTAGAGGCAATAATTAGAAATGAGAAACATATATGCGTAGAACAAGTGCATTCAATGTGAAATACATGATTTGTCCCAACATATGAATGCAGCAACAATCAAATTGTTCATGTTTCAAACTTTTTTTTTTCTCAATTATTGGAACCTCATTGATCAAAGAGTGTGATCTGGGTATCAATTTCTTTGTATTTTAATCGAGAAATTTAAACTCTTTGTTATATATGTAAATGCCTGAGATTCTTCTTTTTTTTTCAATGTAAACTTCCTTTTTTTTAACTTACTTTTGTTTTATATATATAAGTAAATAGCTATTTTGTATTTTTACAAAATGAACTTTAATAAATACAAATAACAAAATAAATTTGTCAAAGATATATTTTATTTGATAAAAATAAATTAAATGTATATAAATATATTAGTAAATTGACTAAATAATTCGTTTAATTTGTCTAATAAAATATATTTTCAGATTATTTTGTCATTTATATTTTTTTATATTTATTTTATTAAAATTATAATGTTATAGGGTCAAAACGGTTATTTGCTTCAAAAATAATTGTGAATTGACCCCAAAAATGAATAAAAAAAATACTATTTGTCATTTAAGATTTAGTTTTTAGTCAATTTTTTAAGGATTTATTAGGATTTATATTCTCTAAATTTTGAATTTTATTTTAGAATATAAAGTATAATTTTTTAATATTTATTTTATAAGTGGGACAAAAAAACATAAAATAAAAAATATTCAAAGACGAGAAATCACACTTTATCATCTAAAATAAAAATTTAAAAGATCCATAAACAATATTTAAAGAATACTTAATTATACTAATTCCAAATAACTGAATCTTATTTTTCAATCTTGTATATGACTTGATTG
Organism: Arachis hypogaea; assembly: GCF_003086295.3. Taxonomy (NCBI): domain Eukaryota; kingdom Viridiplantae; phylum Streptophyta; class Magnoliopsida; order Fabales; family Fabaceae; genus Arachis; species Arachis hypogaea. Next base: position 14,195,751 of record NC_092055.1, read on the forward strand.
ATTGATAGCAGAATTGGGACATTTTGAATTGGACAGAGTGTCGGAGGCGACATAAACACGAGAGTGTTTCGCGGGTATGCGACGACGGCGACGGTGAGGGAAGGGCATCTAAAAGTGTTGGAGGTGCTCATCAATGGCGGGGCATCACAGCATGCATGTGAGGAGGCTTTGATGGAAACAAGCTACATGGGACGTGCCAGGTTTAGTGAGCTTCTCATGCAGACACACATGATTCGTCCTCATGTTGCTGTTCATGCTCTTGTCTCTGCTTCTTCCAGAGGCTTCGTTGATGTTGTTGACGTACTCATCAAGGTAAAAACACCCATTATTTTCTGGAGGAGTGTTACATTACATGTACTAATGTACAATTTTTTTTGTTAACCAATCCAATCAAGTTGGTTTAACTTCAGTAAAAATTATCTCATTATTTTCACTCATTTAAATTTTATTGTTTAATTTAATTGAAGTTGTTTCACTCATTTAAATTATTTTTTTCAAAATAATGGTGAATTTTAAAATTTTGGAATGACATGTGAGAAATAAATAGAATTCATAGTTTAATTTATAGTTAAAATTTATATATAATTATTTTCATATAAAATTGTTAATTAAAAATTATTAGTTAATAATTTATTTAAATATGTCAAATTATTTTATGATTTTTAACTAGTAACTCCACGTAAGGAGAAGTACACGGAAGTCTTCACCTTAATCTAATGATAACTCTCTAAATACATACTAAACTTCTTAAGTGTAAAAAAAGCATTTTCGTCTTTTTATTATATGGTGAAAGTGAACAACGTTTGATTATTTATCCATAACAAAAATAATGACATTTTTCCGCATTGCAGCATGGAGTGGATGTGAATGCAATTGATAGGACATTGCTGCAATCTTCGAAGCCATTTCTCCACGCCAATGTTGATTGCAATGCTTTGTTCGCTGCTGTTGTTAGCAGGCAGATTGATGTTGTCAGATTATTGTTGCAGGTATCCTTCGGTTTCACTTTAGGTTACCAGTTGAATTAGTTCTTGAAAATTGAGACATTGTTTAAATTTATTTTTAAAAGATTTTATCAATTAAATTAATCTTTCGCTCAACAATTGATGATGTGGAATGTTAATTAATAGCATACTTAACATATTTAATTAGACGTTGACTAAATATGATTTAAAAATCTATCAATTTAATCGTTAGATTATATTGAGAATATGGTTTATGTAATTAGAGAAAAGAACTAAATATATTTTCATAAATATATTTGGTTAATATTCAATTAGACATATCAACTATCAAGTATCATGTATGTTGTGAATTAAATATTTCACAACATCATTCAAAAATTATTACTGGAGTGATTGAAGAACAAATATAATTAATTTTTAATTTTTGATGGATCAATTTAATTAAGAAAATCTTCCAAAAATAAATTTAAAAAATACCTTATCTTTCAAGAACCAATTTAACTATTAATCTTTTCCTGATTGTATTAGTATGAATACTAACATTATTACATGCGAAAAATGTGCAACCGATTAATCAACTGAAGATTTTAGATAATACTATTATGGGAGTTTTTTAAGATGCCTACAGTCTTAACATCTCAGCTACTTATGATATTTAATTAAATGCAAGTCTAAAACGATAAGGTCTTACAAAAATATCATATGAAAAAGATCCATCCTCCACAAATGTGTATCTCTAAGTTCTTGAAGCAATCATAGTTACTGCACACACAGTAATGATCCTCAGTTAGCACACTTAGGACAAAAGAAAATTGCTATGATACTGAAGTAACTCCAATTATTATATAACTTACTGATTTTTAACGATATGTTTTGGCCGATTGTTAGTTAAAAAAAGTTAGTTCCTAGTAAAACTGTTCTATATTGAATGCAAATTATTTAGAAGGTTACTTATTCAAGATCTATAACTATGGAAACAGGTTGGTGTAAAGCTTGATATGAAGGTGAAACTAGGGGCATGGTCATGGGAAACAGAAACAGGGGAAGAATTTCGAGTTGGTGTTGGTCTAGCCGAAGCATACCCTATAACATGGTGTGCTGTGGAATATTTTGAATCCACTGGTTCTATATTGCAGATGCTTCTTAGCCATATTTCCCCAAATACATTGCACATTGGAAGAACCCTCTTGCACCATGCCATTATCTGCAACAATGAGAAAGCTCTTAACATACTTCTAAAGAATGGCGCGAATGTTGAAGCGCCGGTGCAAACGGATGTGCACCCAATTCACATGGCTGCAAGGCTTGGATCATGCAGCATTCTTCAATGCTTGATTAAAGGTGGGTGTGACTTGGATTCAAGAACAAAATCTGGTGACACTGCAGTAATGATTTGTGTAAGGTATAAGCATGAGAAGTGCCTTAAAGTGTTAGCATCATCAGGTGCTGATTTGGGTTTGGTGAATTCATCTGGTCATTGTTTAGCTTCCATAGCGAATTCTGTTCAATGGAGTAATGTGTTCCAGAGAGTAATCCTTGATGTGATTAGATCAGGAAAGGTTGTTAAATCAAGCAATGCTTCGAGATTTTCTGCTTTGTTGTTTGCGACTCGCGCGAATGACATAGAGGGTGTTAAGAAACTTATTGAGAATGGCAACATTGATATGAATGAGCAAAATGAAAATGGTTTCTCGGCCGCGATGATCGCGGCTGCTATGGGTAATGTTGAGGCTTTTAGGCTTCTTCTTTTCGCCGGCGCCGACATACTTGAGCTTAAAAACAAGTATGGTTTGACAGCACTTAACCTCATAGATGTTAGCCAAAATGGTGAAGCATTTCAAAAGGTGATGCTTGAATTCGCGGTTAAAAGAGGGTGTGAAATTGAAGGTTCTAACGAAGTGAATCCTTTACACAGGGCAGCAAGATATGGAGCCATAGACATTGTTCAAAAGCTGTTAAAAGAAGGGAATTATGATGTGAATTCGTTTGATTCACAAGGATACACCCCATTGATGCTAGCGGCTAAAGCTTGCCGCGGCGACATGTGTAAGCTTTTGATCTCATTTGGAGCCAAATGTGAAGTTGAGAATGAGAGGCATGAGACAGCACTTTCACTAGCAAGAGAAAATGGAAATGGAAATGAAGCAGAGTTTTTGATATTAGATGAGGTAGCTAGAAGGTTAGTGTTGTGTGGTGGTAGAGTTAAGAAACACACAAAGTGTGGTAAAGGATCACCGCATAGCAAACAACTCAGGATGGTTAAGGTTGCTGGGATTTTAAGGTGGGGAAAAGCAAGTAAAAGGAATGTGGTTTGTGAAAATGCTAAGGTTGGAGCAAGTGAGAGATTTAGGTGGAATAGAAGGAAGAAGTTTGATGTTGATGAAGCAGGAATTTTTCATGTGGTTACTACAAAGAATAAGGAAGTGCATTTTGTATGTGAGGGTGGGGTGCAAATGGCTGAGTTGTGGGTTAGAGGTATTAGATTGGTTACAAGAGAAGCCTTTTTTGGTAATACTACTTAAAAATTCATGGACAATATTTAGCGGAATTAATATTTGTATTAATTGATACAGAGTTATAAATTTAAATACTAGTTTTGTCTATTTTTTCAAATGATTGATATTTTTTTTCAATAATCCTATCACTAAAAATAGTTTGAATTAAATTATAAAAAAACTATCTTTCATTATTATAATTATTATAATAACAATAAATTTCTAAATTTAATTAAAGGTTCTTTTAACGAAATAATATTTATAATAATAATAATAAATTATTTGACGCATAATAAATTGAATTGTAATCATTTTACTTATTATTAACAGGGTTTGTCAATGGTTGAGTGGAAAGTTATACAAAAATAAAAAAGCCAAGGGGATATGGTTGTTAGTGGTATTGAATTGGCAAATCTAACTCTTTTACTTAAATGGTTGTGGCATTTCAAAAAGTAGGACTACCCATTATGAAAAAGGGTGGTTAGTTCTTGCAATTAGTAGTGGAGGATATTGGAGGATGGAGCGAGAATCAAATTTTGGCAGAGTATATGGGTTAAGGATAAAATTATAGTAGACTATTTATACTTAAGTATATAGATAACCCCCTATTTCATTCATGTGCCTTTTATGTTCTTTTCATTTTTCCTTTTTTTTCTAGGCATTGAATTCTTAGTGTGGGTGTTTCTGATCAACATCTTAGTGTGATTTTTTTTTTTTTTTCTGATGAGTCAGAGTCTTAGACTCTTAGTGTGATTTGGACAAAGAAGCCATATTAGATGAAAGTTCAAATTATACTTCATTGTAGCCCAACTAAATGAGCAAAATGGATTATAGGGCCCACAAAGTTAATGGGTTACGTCGTGAATGTGATTTTTATATTGATAGGAATAGGATGAAAATATATATACTAATTCAGAATAAATTATTTCTTAAATTAATTTGAATCGAAATGAATTGAGTTAAAATTTTAAATATTGTGTTCGGAATCTTTTATTTAATAAAATTGATTTACAAATCAATATTTATATTCGGAATGTACTTCATTAAGAATTTTTATTTGAATTGATTATTTTATTTTTTTTATACTTTAGTTACAACATAATCTTTCACTATTTTTTAACGAGAAAGTTTAGAAATCAGTATTTTTATTAAATTTTAGCCAGCACTTAACTAATCAAAGAAAAATGAGTAATTTCACATCATTAGATGTAATTTCATACCATTAAAAACACTAATAATAATTAATTAATGACTACAAATAACAAAATCTATTGGCTCTCTAGCACTCTTGTTTTCTAATACCACTAGTGGTTGGATATTGCCACTGGTCGTCAAATCGTTGCACTGCCGCATCTCCACCACCTATTCTCTTTTTGAAATTCTTCTCTTTTATATTAATATCTAAAAAATAAATATGACTTTTGTATTCTTGACACACCAAATCGTGTTCGTTCAAATCAAATCATCTAAATAGTGAAGGATTAAATTAGTTCTTATTTTGTATGTATTTCAAAGAAAAAATTTAATTTGGAGAACAAATCAATTCCAATTCAATTTTACTACGTTACCAATAAATGTCTTGTCAACTCCTGCTAATTTTCATTGGGTTGGACCCCAAAACCCATTTCATTCAAAAAGCCACATTCCCAATTAACCTAGGTTAATCATAATATCTTTTATTTACTATTGTAAACCTAATTTACTCACTCCTTTACCGTGCAGCCACATCCCCCAACCGCCCCCTTCCAGCGCCGTACAACCCATCTGCCGTGCAGTCTTCGATGGTTGCCACCGTCAACGGTAGTCAACGCCGCCGGAACGCCACACAACGACCCTCGTGAGTTGCTCCACGCAGTCGCCCAAGTGCCGCCGCTTCTTCTACATGTCATCGTCGGCCCCCATCTGAAGACGCATCCATCCGTCTGGCGTACCACCCGACGGCGCCTCCTATTGCTCTGCCTCAACACACGGCGCGGCTGAAGTCTTCCTGCGTCGTCGAGTAACAAGCAAGCGCCTCTACTATTTGACCTATGCATCCCCAGCCAGCGCCGCTTCCTGCCTTGTGTCTGAGCCCCCTCACACAACGTGTCTTTCTTTTAGCACCGGGCACCGGCGCTGCAATAAGAGGTTAGTGGTACTTCACAGTTTTCATAAACATAGCTTGTTCCGGGTTTGATTTATGAGCATGTCATAGGGTTTGACATTCATACAACATAGTTCCTTGAATTTGTGGATTCTTTTAGAAAAATGGAGAATAAATTAGTATGTGTTTATATGTCTGGGTTGAATTTAATTTTGAATGTGATCAATGTATAATTGGGTTTTGAAAATATCTGGTAGCTATCACTGTAAATTAGGAGTGATGTTTTGTACTACTGAGTTAAAAGAAAAAGGAAAAGGGAAAGTATTAGTTGTAATCGCAGCAATTGAACATTACTTCATATGTGTGTTTAGAGTGATGTTTTGTGATGATTTATACTGCTGATTAAAAGTTAATTTTCATGGACCGCTCCTTGGTTCAACTAATATGTTGGTTGTCATTGATTAGTCTTTGTTTTGTTACGTTAGTTGTTCGATGATGTGAATATGGTTAATGGATGTTGTTTTTGAATGACTACATGTGGAAAACCAATTAATCCTTTGACCTTTGATTGTGTTGATTAACCAAAAATAAGTAGTTGGATGTTGAAACTTTTTATTGGTGAGTTGTTATTTGGTTTATGGTCTAGCGAGCAACAGGTGCAATTGTGTAAATTCTACATAAAATTGGTGTGTCTTATGATCAAATTTACTTTTTATGCGCCATTCCATATTTCAAATTAGTTGTGGGTTATGAAAAATTGAATGTATTTTGTTGATTTTGCCTAAAATGAGATTCGAAGCTGCTATGTTGCCTGCTGTCTATGCCTATATTGTCGTTGTTTTGATAAGTCATAATCATCTCATTAAAACATGTTTCAGAACCACCTTAACTACATTATAGTATCCATCGTAACCCTTTTGCTTATTAAGATAGATTCTATTACTAAACATATATACATATAGGTGGTTTCTAGTAAAAAAACACTCCTTTTTGTCTTTGAATAGTAATAAATACCACTATCTCAGTTTTGTTTTATTATCTTTAGATTTTGGTACCATTGCTACTATCTGGTGTTGTGTTTTAGAGTAGTTCTCCTTTATCTGAACTCTAATAATATAGTTTTCATGGTTGTAATTCTAATTCTGGTCATATTAATGTGCACACCTATATGTTAATTGTGTCTTTAGCGTTATAATAATTCTTTGATCACTAGATGTTGTTATTGAATTACTTTATGTCTCCTTTTTGTTGTTCTTGTGACTTAGTTAATCTAGAAAACACAAACAGTGAAACTTGGTTTTCTTTGGTGGCTGAATGTATTTTGGTTTATAATGTTGCGCTTAACTGGTTGCAATGCGTTAAATTCTCTTAAAATAGGTGTGTCTTCTGACCAAAGTAAATTTTTATGAACCGTCCCACGGTTGAAATTAAATGTATAGTTATCCCAAACTGAATTTATTTAGTTTATTTCAGTGTTCTTTATTCTCCATTTCATTAATAGAGGTTGATGTATAATGATTTTATTTTTTCCTATTCTTGTACCACTGGCTTTGTTGAGTTTGGGGGAATAAAAGACAACTTCATACCTGAAATTAATTTTTGGTCTTTTGCCAGAAATCAACTTCAAGACATGGAAAAGCCGGTACTATATCATTCAGAAATTTGTACTTTTATTCTAATTTATCAGTTTATTTGTTTCTAATGGCCGCGTCTTATGTTGATAGAAGTTATCGTATGCTAGCCTCATCGTTGTCCTGAATCACATACTTGGCATGCATGGTCAGTTTTCTATACTCGTGGTAATTGACAGCTTGCTTAGCAGAGCATGGGTGGGTATGCTTCAATTTTAATTTGGACACCATCCAATTATCCTTCTGCCTATCAAACATCACGTACATACTTGCTCTACATCTCGTGGTTGTTATTTTCTTTATCCGAGATGCTGCCTTCACTCGAAACTCCCGATAACATTCACGATTGCAATGTATCGATTGGTTAATGGGTATCCTTGATTCCTTTCTTGTCTTGTCAAAGTTGGTATTCCTAATCCTAATCACGAACCCAACTTTCTTTGCATAATTAGAATAAAACGCTTGTGCCCGCTACAATGAAACAAATTGCAATCCTACGTACGGGATTTTCTCCTACAAATCCATTCAAACAACACAAATTCAACACCGAACAAACTTAAATAATTAATTTCCAATAACTTGTTAGTATTGTATTAACAATAGAATAAATTTTGCACCTTATGAATCAATTCCGTAGCATCATCCTCTAACTCAATAAAGTCTACAAATTTTTCTTCCTAAAATTGAAAACAAAGAACATATCACAAAAAAAGATAACCATCCACTATTCAACACTCGTAAAAACTCTTCCAACATCCACTTATTCATTGATAACACTAATTAATAAACAAACAAAAGTACACTGATTTAAAACAAGACTATCCATGTTAATATCTAGAAAATAAAAATCTAATTAAAGTTGCAAACATCAAAGTAACATGGTGAACAACACTTATTCATTGATAACACTAATTAATAAACAAACAAAAGTACACTGATTTAAAACAACACTATCCATGTTAATATCTAGAGAATAAAAATCTAATTAAAGTTGCAAACATCAAAGCAACATGGTGAACAAAAAGAATTAAAAAAACACATCATATGTCGAAATCGTAGCATCATGCTAGCATAAAAGAAAGAAAGAATATCCACAGCAATTCTAATTAAATGAACAAAATCACAATCCTTCCAACAAAGAGTATCACTATCAAAACTCCAAAAATAAAATAAAAAACACGTTGCAAAGACACATGACCAATTATACTACTATACACAATTTAACTTGTCTACACGTTGAGTGTCATCTTCACTCAGAGACGGGATATTGACATCAATGTAATTAGAATGATCACTCACATCATATGAAGTGCCATACGATCCTTCTTCACAAATTGATGGATCCATCAATGCAATGTGGTCCAATTGCCTTCAACGGGGACACCTACACCTTTCTCCTACGGAATTGTAACACTATTTGTCAATGAGAGGGGCTGTTCACATTGCCGGCAGTATGTGAGGGCTGTTCACCTTGCTCATATGGAGGTGGAAGGCTATGGCTCAATGGAAGTGGAACGCTATGGCTAATGTGCATTGGTGCACGAATTGTAAATCACACTTTTCACAACTCATACCACCAACCAGCAAGTGTACTGGGTTGTCCAAGTAATACCTTACGTGAGTAAGGGTCGATCCCACGGAGATTGTCGGCTTGAAGCAAGCTATGGTTATTTTGTAATTCTTAGTCAGGAGATCAATAATAAGAGTGATTATATTTATGAAGAGTAAAAAGCATAAATTAAATAGTACTTGTATGCAGTAATGGAGAACAGATTGAGGTTTTAGAGATGCTCTGCCTTCTGAATCTCTGCTTTCCTACTGTCTTCTTCTTCACGCACGTAAGTCTCCTTCCATGGAAAGCTGTATGTTGGTGGATCACCGTTGTTAATGGCTACCATCCATCCTCTCAGTGAAAATGGTCCAAATGCGTTGTCACCGCACGGCTAATCATCTGTCGGTTCTCACTCATGTTGGAATAGAATCCGTTGATTCTTTTGCGTCTGTCACTACGCCCAACACTCGTGAGTTTGAAACTCTTCACAGTTATCCCTTCCCTGATCCTACTCGGAATATCACAAACAAGGTTTAGACTTTCCGGATCTCAGGAATAGCTGCCAATAATTCTAGCCTATACCACGAAGACTCTGATCATGAACTAAGAGGCTGAGAGATACACACTCAATCTAAGGTAGAACGGAAGTGGTTGTCAGGCACGCGTTCATAGGTTGAGAATGATGATGAGTGTCATGGATAATCACATTCATCATGGTTAAGTACGAGTGAATATCTTAGAATAGAAACAAGCGTGTTTGAATAGAAAACAGAAGTAATTGCATTAATTCATCGAGACACAGCAGAGCTCCTCACCCCCAATCATGGAGTTTAGAGACTCATGCCGTAGAGATACAATGTAAAACGTGAAAATGTCATGAGGTACATAATAAATCTGTAAAAGTTGTTTAAATACTAAACTAGTAACCTAGGTTTACAGAAAATGAGTAAACTACGATAGATAGTGCAAAAATCCACTTTCGGGGTCCACTTGGTGTGTGCTGGGGCTGAGACTTGAGCTTTACACGTGCCTAGGCTATTTTTGGAGTTAAACGCTAGGTTGTAGCCTGTTTTGGGCGTTTAACTCCAACTTGTAACCTGTTTCTGGCGTTTAACGCCAGAATGTAACATGGAACTAGCATTGAACGCCAGTTTACGTCTTTTATCTTTGAGCAAAGTATGGACTATTATATATTGCTGAAAAGCCCTGGATGTCTACTTTCCAACGCAATTAAGAGCGTGCCATTTGGGTTTGTGTAGCTCTAGAAAATCCATTTTGAGTGCAGGGAAGTCAGAATCCAACAGCATCTGCAGTCCTTTTTCAGCCTCTGAATCAGATTTTTCTCAAGTCCCTCAATTTCAGCCAAAAATTACCTGAAATCATAGAAAAACACACAAACTCATAGTAAAGTCCAAAAATGTGATTTTTATTTAAAAACTAATAAAAATATACTAAAAACTAATTAAATCACACTAAAAACTATGTAAAAACAATGCCAAAAAGTGTATAAATTATCTGCTCATCACAACACCAAACTTAAATTGTTGCTTGTCCCCAAGCAACTGAAAATCAAATAGGATGAAAAGAAGAGAATACACTATAAATTTCAAAATATCAATGAAACTTAGCTCCAATCAGATGAGCGGGACTAGTAGCTTTTTACCTCTGAACAGTTTTGGCATCTCACTTTATCCCTTGAACTTTAGAATGATTGACATCTATAGGAACTCAGAATTCAGATAGTGTTATTGATTCTCCTAGTTCAGTATGTTGATTCTTGAACACAACTACTTTATGAGTCTTGGCCGTGGCCCTAAGCACTTTGTTTTCCAGTATTACCACCGGATACATAAATGCCACAGACACATAATTGGGTGAACCTTTTCAGATTGTGACTCAGGTTTGCTAGAGTCCCCAATTAGAAGTGTCTAGGGTTCTTAAGCACACTCTGTTTTTGCTTTGGACCTCGACTTTAACCGCTCAGTCTCAAGTTTTCACTTGACACCTTCACGCCACAAGCACATGGTTAGGGACAGCTTGGTTTAGCCGCTTAGGCCAGGATTTTATTCCTTTAGGCCTTCCTATCCACTGATGCTCAAAGTCTTGGATCCTTTTTACCCTTGCCTTTTGGTTTAAAGAGCTTTTGGCTTTTTCTGCTTGCTTTTTCTTTTTCTTTTTCTTTTTTTCTTTTTTTCCCCATTTTTCTTTTCTTTTCTTTTTTTTTTTGGCAAGCTTTTGTATTCACTGCTTTTTCTTGCTTCAAGAATCAACTTTATGATTTTTCAGATTATCAATAACATTTCTCTTTTTCATCATTCTTTCAAGAGCCAACAATTTTAACATTCATAAACAACAAATTTCAAAAGACATATGCATTGTTCAAGCATTCATTCAGAGAGCAAAAAGTATTGTCACCACATCAAAATAATTAAACTAATTTCAAGGATGAATTTGAAATCATGTACTTCTTGTTCTTTTGTAATTAAAATATTTTTCATTTAATAAAGGTGATGGATTCATAGGACATTCATAACTTTAAGGCATAGACTCTAATCTTTATTTATTATTTAATAGAAATAATATAAAATAGGCATAAAAAGCAGACAATTAGTAATAAAAGAAAGGAAATTAAGGACATAAAGACAAATGACTCTAATTCTAATACTCATGTACTTTTAAAATGGATAAAAGGTTATCACAGAATTAGGACTCAACAACCTTTATTTTGGGAGGTAGATGCCTCTTTAGTCTGTGGGGTGCTTGGTCCTTCAAGAGATAGCTTCTGGTGCTTTAGTTCCTTCAGTTCACGCCCTTGCTCTTCTTGTTCCCTAAGCAGTTTGCAGAGCATGCTGTTTTGATTTTGCTGTTCTTCCTTCAGTTGATCCATAGCTTCTTGTAACTTGGTGATAGATGCTTCTAGGCGCCCCCAATATTCAAATTGAGGAATTTTCGGGAGGAACTCCTGTGCTCTCCTCTTGATGGGGTCGTCCTGCACTTGTCCTTCCATTGACTTTTTGGTGATTGGTTGCTCAACTGAGATATACTCATCTACTCCCATTTTTACCCCAGCATCTTTACATAGCAGAAAGATTAAGCTTGGATAAGCCAATTTGGCATCTTTGGAGTTCTTGTTTGCAATTGTGTAGAGCTCACAAGAAATCAGCTGATGAACTTCCACTTCTTTTTCCAACATAATTCAATGAATCATCACTGTTCTTTTGATGGTGACTTCAGAGCGGTTGCTAGTGGGCAGTATAGAACGCCCAATGAAGTCCAGCCAGCCTCTGGCGACTGGTTTGAGATCTCCTCTCTTGAGTTGGTTTGGGACACCCTTTGTGTTGGTTGTGTATTTGGCTCCAGGGAGGCATATGTCCTCTAGAATTTTGTCTAAGCTCTTATTGGGTCTCATCATTCTCCTATTAAAGGAGTCCGGGTCATCTTGCAGTTGAGGCAGCTTGAAGATCTCCCTTATTTTGTCAGGGTGGGTGTGAACAATCTTCCCTCTGACCAGAGTTCGATAGTCATAGAATGCGGTTCCAGCTATTCTCTGTCTGTCTGCCTGCCACAGATTAGAGTAGAATTTCTGAACCATGTTTCTTCCCACCTTTGTCTCAAGATTAGCTAGGATTTCCCAGCTCCTGTTTCGGATATTCGTCTTCTTTCAAATCGAATTTAACTTCTGGGATCACTGACCTTAGACCCATTATTTTGTAGTAATGGTCTGAATGTTCTTTGGTTAAGAACTTTCCTTGATTCCAAAGTGGTTTTGGAATATTCTCTTTCTTGCGTCTTGAGGTGGTTTGTTTTCCCTTAAGAGCCATGATCTTGGTGGGTATTGGCTTAGTGATCATGGATAAACACACCAAACTTAGAGGTTTGCTTGTCCTCAAGCAAAAGAAAGGAAAGGAGAGGGATATAGGGAGAGCCAAGTTCGAATTATGGAGGAGAGGAGGGAGGCCGAACGAGGATTTAAAGGGAAGGGGGGTGGGTTTTCGAAAATTTTTGAAAAAGATATGATAGAAATAGATGTAATTTAAAATTGAAAAGATACGAAAGATATTTGAAAAAGATAGATTTGTTTTTAAAAATATTGTGAAGATTTGAAAAAGATATTGATGAGTTTGAAAAAATTTTGAAAAAGATAGATTTGTTTTGAAAAATATTTGAGAAGAGGTTGAAAAAGAATTGAGAAAGATGTAATTTTAGGATTAAGATATTTTTAATATTTTTGGAAAAGAGTTTTAAAAAAAAAAGAAAGTATGGGAACATGTTTATGCAAGAAAATATGGATGGAAATATGAAAATTTGAAAAAAATCAAGTTGGGAACAAAAACTTCCTCCCCTCCACAATCCTGGTGTTAAACGCCCAACTGCTGCTTGTTTTGGGCGTTTAACGCCCATCTGTAGCTTCTTTTGGGCGTTTAACGCCCAATTGTACCTCTTACTGGCGTTTTCTTGCCATTGAGCTCCTTTTTCCTGTTTTGTACTCTGAATCCTTCTGTAACCCTGTGAACTTATGCAATTGATACTTTACCTTGAAGATTATTTATATTAAACTCGTATAATTATTATTTAAATAAAAATAGGTTTTGCTAATGGCTGGGTTGCCTCCCAGCAAGCGCTTCTTTATTGTCTTTAGCTGGACCTTGCTGAGCTTTTAATCTAGCCTCAACCTTAAGCACTCTTGCTCAACATTGTCTTCAAGATAATGCTTGATTCTATGTCCATTAACAATGAACTTCTTATTAGAATCAATGTCTTGAAGCTCCACATAGCCATATGGTGACACACTTGTAATCACATATGGTCCCCTCCACCGGGATTTCAGTTTCCCGGGGAATAGTCTGAGCCTAGAGTTAAACAACAGAATCTTCTGTCCTGGTTCAAAGACTCTAGAGAACAGGTTTCTGTCATGCCACCTTTTTGCTTTCTCCTTGTAAAGCTTGACATTTTCGAAAGCAATGAGTCTGAATTCCTCTAGCTCATTCAGCTGGAGCAATCTTTTTTCTCCAGCTAATTTGGCATCAAAGTTTAGGAATCTGGTTGCCCAGTAAGCCTTATGCTCCAATTCTACGGGCAGATGACAGGCCTTACATACACAAGCTGGTATGGAGAGGTCCTTATAGGAGTCTTGAATGCTGTTCTGTAAGCCCACAGAGCATCATCCAAGCTTCTCGCCCAATCCTTTCTACGGGTACTTACAGTTCGTTCCAGGATTCTTTTTAGTTCTCTATTAGAGACTTCAGCTTGCCTATTTGTCTGTGGATGATATGGAGTTACCACCTTGTGGCTAATGCCATACCAGACCATAGCAGAGTAAAGCTGTTTGTTGCAGAAGTGAGTGCCCCCATCACTGATTAGTACTCTAGGGACACCAAACCTGCTGAAGATATGTTTCTGGAGGAACTTCAGCACTGTCTTAGTATCATTAGTGGGTGTGGCAACGGCCTCTACCCATTTGGATACATAGTCGACTGCCACCAGAATATAAGTGTTTGAGTATGATGGTGGGAAAGGCCCCATGAAGTCAATACCTGTTCACACCCTGGGTCGAGCTATCCGATCCGGGATGTTCAGTAACAAAGCGACCGACCTCTTCAGGTCAGGCTATCCGACCTCTACTCAAAGAGCTCGGCCTAATCGACAGGAAAGCCCAAAAAGGGGCCCAACTTGAGGAATACGACCCAAATCCAAAGGCATCCCAAGCCTACAGAGAGAAGGGCGGTTCCCTTGAAGATAAGCTGACCTCACTCAAAGATAAGATAAGATAAGATAAAATAACTAACTTATCTTATCTAAGAAGGTCACTCCACACTATTATAAATACACTGGAGCACCCAGGTATAACTCATACTCTGATTCTACTAAAAACCTGCTTAATACCCTTGCTAACTTAAGCATCGGAGTCCCTTGAAGGTACCACCACCCTCCGGTGACGAAGGATCAGCAGCGCATCCAGTCCAATAAGTCGGACACAACAACTCCAGCCGTCACCCACCAGTCGGATACGTCATCTCCGACCAGCACAGAAGATCTCATCCGAGATCGACCTACAGTTTCAGGTAACCCTCGGAACAATACCCCATACATCAAACAACTCAATCTCCAAGATTCCTTGTTGAGGCATGGCATAACCATGAGGCAGATTACCAGCTCTCTGGCAACTGTCACAGTTACGTACAAACTCTCGGGAATCTTTATAGATGGTAGGCCAGTAGAAGCCACATTGGAGGACCTTGGTGGCTGTTCGCTCACCTCCGAAATGGCCTCCATATTATGACCCATGGCAATACCCTAAGATCTCCTGTGCTTCTTCTCTAGGCACACACCTACGGATTATTCCGTCTGCACATCTCTTAAAGAGATAGGGTTCATCCCACAAGTAGTACTTTGCATCAGTAATTAATTTTTTCTTTTGTTGCCTGCTGTACTCCTTGGGTATGAATCTTGCAGCTTTATAGTTTGCAATGTCTGCAAACCATGGTGTTTCCTGAATGGCAAACAATTGCTCATCCAGAAAGGTTTCAGAGATCTCAATAGAGGGAATGGACGCCCCTTCTACTGGTTCTATCCGGGATAGATGATCAGCCACTTGGTTTTTTGTCCCTTTTCTGTCTTTTATTTCTATATCAAACTCTTGCAGAAGCAACACCCATCTTATGAGCCTGGGTTTTGAATCCTACTTTGTAAGTAGATATTTAAGAGCAGCATGGTCAGTGTACACAATCACCTTTGATCCTACTAAGTATGATTTAAACTTGTCAATGGCATAAACCACTGTAAGCAATTCTTTTTCTGTGGTTGTGTAATTTTTCTGGGCATCATTTAAAACACGGCTAGCATAATAAATGACATGCAAAAGCTTGTCATGCCTCTGCCCCAATACTGCACCAATGGCATGGTCACTGGCATCACACATTAGTTCGAATGGTAATGTCCAGTCTGGTGCAGAAATAACTGGTGCTGTGACCAGCTTAGCTTTCAGAGTTTCAAACGCCTGCAGACACTCTGTGTCAAACATAAATGGCATGTCAGCAGCTAGCAGGTTGCTCAGAGGTTTTGCAATTTTTGAAAAATCCTTTATAAACCTCCTATAGAATCCTGCATGCCCTAGAAAGCTTCTGATTGCCTTAACATTGACAGGTGGTGGTAATTTTTTAATTACTTCAACTTTAGCTTGATCCACCTCTATTCCCTTGTTTGAAATTTTATATCCAAGGATAATCCCTTCAGTCACCATAATAACGTATGATCGTTCGGAGGAGTGATGGATGATATCTTACATTTTTATGGCGTCAACTTGGATCAAAATTTTGAAGACTTAAAGGGTTATTCCCTCGCTTTTGTAATCTAGAGGAATTAGGAGATGTCATATATATATATATATATATATATATATGACGTAAACTGATGTGCGATGTAAATATGTGAAAGTTCCTGCTTTATTTGTGATTATCTTTGATCTTATTTATGAATGTTCATGCTTATCAAACCGAATGCATTTTCAAAAAATTATCCTGTAAAACAACTGCGCTTTTAACAATGAATCAAGCTCATATAATAAATATTAGTTAATAAATATGGAAGCAAGTTAGTAACGCCTAACTTCTAGTATGATCATGACATACTAAAAATTGGGTCATTATATTTCTCCAATATTTTTATTGTGTTTTCAAAGTTTAGAATAATTTAATTTTGATCCAAATATTTTCAAAGTGCTATAATTTTATTAATGTGTTAAAATTATTAAGGATCAATATTTAATCAATCTTTTTAAACATTCCCTTGATTTATTATGCATACACCTTCGTCCAACCCAACAGCAACAGGATTGCAGTGGTGTCATGATCACTGAAAAGCAAACACCTTTTTTTAAATAGAAAATTCCATGTTTCTTAATTCTTATACATTTAATTGAATAAAAATTACATTAGTGTAATTACTATGTCAATACATTTTTAATGCGATGACAATTCACGACAAAGAAGCTACTTAATTACATAGATCAAATCTATTCATGCACTCTATAAACTTCTCTCATATATTTGTTTGAGATTTTCACTATTTTTTTTAATTTTAAAACATAGAGAGAGTAAATTAACATTAGTAATACTCAATAATTTTAAAAAGATTTTGGCAACTCTTCTGCCAAATAAACATAAAAATGCCCCATAAGTCCAGTAGTGTATTTGTTTTCATGTGCAAATTCTATAGTTAAAATTTCACCATCTTTAATCTTCATAGAGCCTGGTTTTGGGTAGCACCCAGACGCTCCAATAGCATAACCTTCTTCATTTCCTGCCTCTTTTCCCATTCCACTAATCGCCTTAATTTCACATAATATTCTTCCATCCTAAATTAAAAATAAAAAGGGCATATTTTAATAGTGACAATTTTTTCAAAATTTAATTTTCAACGATGATGATGAATCATCTTATTGTCTTTAAAAAACAACTTTAGGATAGATAGATAAATAAATATAATTGATTATGATATGTAATTAATTGTAAATACTATGCAAGAAAGTGATGGTATACCTCTCCATATAAAGTTGCATTAACAATTCCTGAATGTATGTGAGCAGTAGTATAAATGACATTACCACCTTTTTCCATTGGAACATTTGTTTTTTTGATATAGTACTGTTCTTCATTAGCCTTTTCCGGAATTATAGAATACTCTACCTATATAACAAATAAAGAAATTTTTATGATTATTTCCTAGATAAGTAGATAAATGAACCAGTTATTAATACTAATTCTATTTCATAATAAATATTACTTGACTAATCAAAATATATAGGATAATATATATTATTGTATGAAACATGTGAAGTATAAGTCTTAATATTTAATTAAAACAAAATTTTTGTCACTTACTGCACAATTATGAATTGGTTTTGATCCATTATATGTCACTTGATCAGTAACATCAAGAATATAAAACTTAAGAGGCACTTGGTGTTGATCCCATTCAACCCATGATATTGTATATTTAAGGGTAACTTTTCTCTTTTGTTCTTTTTTGTATCCTTTTTGTAATTTACATTGAGATTTTTTCTCACAACAAAAAATTCCTCCTTTGTAATCACTACTAAACAATAATTTTCCATCAATGCTTGTTGTGTTTTTCAAATCTTGACTTTTGACATTATAAAGATCACATCTGCATTGGGAACAACCTTTCTTATCTTCTGTACCACGTGTGTCAATAGCCAAAACATTAATAAACCATTTCTCCTCATCGTATTCCTTTGGAACATCCTCAGGATGTATACCTACTTCTACTCTAAATGGATCTGGTAGTTCTACGCTAGTTTTTCGTGCATCACCTCCAAGTCCCCAAGAAATTGAATTAACATAACCTTGACATACACCATCGTTTCTCCTAAAATACTTACCATAGGCAGGTTGACTTTTATTAGCATATTGCGACATGGTGATATTCTCAAAATATCTAAAAACGAAATAATGATGTAGGTAAGCCTCATACAGTGGTATAGAATTTCCGTGTTCATCGACTAGTTCAGCTTGTAAATTCTTAATTCCAGTGTGGCCTCTTGGAAACTCAACATCGAAAAAATTTTTTCTGGTAATTTTTCCAGGTTCTAATACGAATTTTTTAGTATAAAAAGTAGCTGTCTTGATATGATTTGGACTCCCAAGTTCTCGTGAGAATATGATGCTCGATTGTATTATTATAACCGACAATGATAATTTCACCATTTCACAAATAAACTTCATGTTGACCTGTATATGATTATGCTTATATGATTAGTAGTGAACAATAATGTCTGTAATGCTATTTATACATGTTAAGCCTATGCAATAAACTAAGTAAACATATATAGCTTTTAGAAAGATAGCTTTTAGAAAGACATTGAAAATTTAAGAAATAGAACTTGTATTATAATATAAAAAAAAGAATTAACACAACAGGACAAAAAGAGATGAAGGGGACTACCATGTTAAAAAGGATATTTGAAATTCACAAAAAATATAGAAAATAAATATTTATGAATATAAAAGTCTTGCATTTTCTAATGCTTTTATAGTAGAACAATGATCTAACTTGCAAAGTAAACTGATGTCAATTTTTGCAAACTTTTTGGTGGAGTTTGCAACCATTACTGCATATTAAACTTATATGAAACTGTTTTTCTTTCTTTAGTTATGTATCAATTCAATCCTATTTAAGAGTTTGTCTCATAACAAACAAAAAAGTTTTGGTAACATTTTTTCTATTGAAATCTAATTTGTTACGTGTTTTATTTCTTTCGGTTGTTAAATTCTTTTAGCGAAAATCATAAAAGACATATTGATATAAGTTATACTTTTAGGTACAACGAGGTTAGAACCAAAATAAAGCTTAAAATTTTACACAGTACCAAATATTTGATGATAATTTATTGCTTAAAATTTCACGTAATACCACGTGTGTCAGTGGCTAAAATATTGATTAACCATTTCTCTTCATTGTACTCCTTTAGAACATCTTCAGCATGCAGACCTATTTCTATTCTAAATAGATCTGGCAGTTTCTCTACTACTTGGAATGATAATATCACCACTACTTCACAAATAAACTTCATGTTGACTTGTAAATGATTATGCTTATATGATTAGTAGTGAACAATAATGTTTGTAATTTTGTTTATACATGTTAAAGATATGCATATAAACTAAGTAAACATATATAGCTATGAGGAAGACAAAATGAAAATTTAAAAAATATAACTTAAATTAAAAGAGAAAAAATAGAAAAAAAAAAGAATTAACACAACAGGACAAAAAGAGATAAAGGGAACTACTATGTTGGAAAAAGATCTTTGAAATTTGCAAAAAAATATAGATGATAAATATTTTTTTAATTATGTATCACTTCAACCCTATTTAATAGTTTATCTCATAACATTAGAAAAGTTTAGAGAACGTTTTTTGTTATTGTAATCTAATTTGTTACGCTTTTTTTTTATTGTTAGATGCTTTTAGCAAGAATCATAAAAGATACATAGATATAAGTTATAATTTTTAGCTATAATGAGGTTAGCACCTAATAAAGCTTAAAATTTTACATAGTGCCAAACCTTTTATGATAATTTCTTGCTTAACTTATTAAATTTTTTTTGGGATGTATTCTTGTAAAGCTAAAACTTTCAATATATGTATGAGAATTTGCTTTTTAGATGATAAATCTTACTTTTTAATTATTTTTTCCTTTATTTTATTTTTAAGTGAAAGAATTTATGTTTGTGGTATCTTAGCATGTTGTTGTCTATTCTTTTGATAATCAAGAGAGTAAAGCCTAGGAAAGAAAACTATACAAAAATTGTTCTAGAAAAAAATAGCTCTTTAACATTAGTGAAAATTGAATAGAAATCAGTCAAATCACATTAGGAAGTGATTAATAACTAAGTAAGGAATTTGAGTGTATCCAAATTTGGTTATAACTCGGTGATTATCTCATCAATAATAAAATATAAAAAATAAATTGAATGATTTTGTGTTGCAGAAAGAGAAAGAGCAATAAGTTTACTCCATACACGTTTTGTTTATAGACTTTATATATATATATATATATATATATATATATATATATATGTTAAATTTCTAAACTGAAATATAAAAATACAAGTGATAATAAGTTTGGCATCACAAATATTGAATAGAAAAAGATAGAGAGGGAGGAACGCAAAAAACAAAAGCTAGGTCAGGTAAAGCGACAAAGGTAAGATGTGGAAAGTATAAAGGAGACAGAGGGCTTAAAATAAAGGAGAATGGCAAGTTCCCAAGAGAAAGTCACATAAAAGAAGGTTATCTAACAGAGTAGGGGACAAGAGGAATGTAAAAAAAAAAAAACTAGAGTGGATTGAAAACTCTTACTATCCTTGTGGATAACCTACCTGATGATATATCTAAAGGAATGCTCTTTAGGTTATTTGGAAGAATAGGAGGAGTAGTGGATATTTATGTTTCTAGAAAAGTGATGAAGAGAAGTCAAAAGTCCTTTTTACTTTTGTTCACGTTGACTCAAAAGGAGGCCTTAATAGAGTGGTGGAAGTCTAAATGGGAAACGATAAATGGAAAAAGAATTAAGTTGACAGAAGCTAGATTCAATAGAAGCAAGGAACATGGGATGGTGGAGGTTAACCATAGCCATGGAGGTTATGGTAGAAATCGATAGAGGGATGCAAAGGGATATAGGTATACAGTGTCTTTAAGTGATCGGAGGATGGAGCATATCCCAAAAATATGATATGGATAAAGTGAAGATGGCGATACCAAGGGAGAAAAGGATTATTGAAGTGAAGACCTCAAAGACAAAAAATGATATCCTTAATAGGAGTAGTTTAAGCAAACATCTAGCCTATTATGTTCTTCTCAATGATACATAGGATCAAAGAGGAGTGCCAGGACCAAAGATAATGGAATGTAGGGACTCAAGCCCGTATAAGTGTTTGCTGACATTGGAGAATAAAGATTTTAAGAATCAAGTTTCTGAGAATCCGCTCTTGCGTTCTTTTTCGACGATCTTTGTCCTTAATAAGACTTAACATGGAGCCTGACTAGAAGAGTGTGGTCGATTTGGTAGGATTCCTATTTATGCGTGGTCTCATGAAACATTCAAGAAGATTTGTAAGAGGTAGGGAAGGATGGTGATGTTGCATGACCTTACTAAAGCGGCTTGTTCATAAAGTTTGGCGGGGATGTACAAGAATGGAAAGTACTAAATATAAAAGATGTAGAGTTTGAGACTTTTGCAAAGGAATTTGGAAGGAAGTGTTTAGTCTCCAAGAAGTGTGAGACACCAGGATTTTGCACCGGAAGCCATGGTTGTTGAAGAAGGTAGTTGCTCAAAAGTGTAATAGACTGTAATAGATGTAAAGGACGATGGGTTTGAACATTGCATAGGACCCGATCTTCGACAATCTAATAATGTGTGTATGGGGAAGTGGTGATATAAATGCAGCTAAAAGCTTAGAGCATGATAAGATTTGAAGAAAGTTTTGCAAAGGAGGCAGGGTATAATTTCGATGCGGTTATTTTTAGTGTGGCTAAAGAAAAAGAAGTGGTAAATAATATAGAGGCTAATGGACCTAGTTTGGGTTTATCCCAACTTTTGATAATCTACTTGTTAGAAATAATGATTATGGGTTGGGGTTATGTCGTGGTTTAGCCGATGTTATGAAAGAACAAGATAAAGGAAAGTTTGAGGTTGATTCAAAGTTGAGTGATTATGCGGATTGTGATAGCATGGTGGGCTCAGACTTTTCTTGCCCCTTCCTCAAGGGTTCAGGCCATGCAGGGGGGAGAACATGTGCATAGGGAGCTCATAAGTAAAGAGGGCACATGTGCGAGAGAGAATAGAAGTGCTAACCAAGTCATGTTGGGGGATAGATATAGTGTTGCAGAGGCAATTGTGAATGATGATGATGATCTACACTGGCGAGAGGCAGAGAAAATGTTGCATATCTATGAAGAGAAGGAATGCTCTTTTTTGCCTGAGGATGAGACCAGCATTTTAGAGAATTTTGCGATGGAAAAAGCTACGAAAAAGACTATGGCAAAATATGAAAGGAGGAGGCACAAGGCCAAAACTAGAAACAATAGTGATAGTGACTTTAGAACTCTTAGGTCAGGAGTTAAACTTATCTTATCATGAATTTTCTCTACTAGAACGTTAAGGGGTACGATTAAGGGAAAGGGAAGATAGAAATGGTTTGAAGGGTCACTAAGAAAAACAAAGTCGATTTGTTGGTTTTACTAAAATAAGGAAAGAATCGGTGAGTATGGGTTTGATATTTAAAATTGATAAAAGAAGCAATTTGATATGGATAGTAGTGGACACAGCAAACATATCTAGAAATATCCTTTGTATTTGGAGTAGTAATTTTTTAAATAGCACACTGATTTATAGCGGATGTAGGTGGTTGGTTGTTAAATCTCTCTAGTATAAAATGGCCATGCATTGAATCATTCTATTAAGCCACGTGTCAATCACATATCCATTTTACTTCCATCCAATTTCTCCCGCAACACTTAATTGATAAGCTTACTTATATGTCTTTCTTGTATCTTCAACTTTAATGCAAACAACAACTAACCCTATATATAATCTTAATCTTCAAATAGCTTTATTTATAAAATTTCAAAAAAATTGAATTTAAAAGATCTCGCCGCTGAAGCTTGATATGATATGGCTATAAATATATAAACACCTTTCATTTGATTATAATCCATATATTCTTCTTATTCCCATTCCTTTCATATCCTTAAAACACAAATACCATTTTCTTCCAAACTTTTTTTTCCTTTTAAACATGGCCATTTAATGTATGGGTGGCTAGCCTCTGAGTTGTTCCTCAGAGAGAAGATCAAAACTCAATTACCACTATGGGGATGGTCCTATGTGATTATGAGGTAACAAATTCTTTACAACAATTTTTGGAAGATGTTATTATTACCTTGAACTAATATGACTATCTAAACTTACATTAGGGTAACAGGATACAAGCTTCAATACCCAGGTCATTATTAAAAGGTTTCATCCTTGTCATTAAGGAGGGTGAAATGTATTACATGAAGAATTTCATCATCGGTAGTAATAACTTTTGGATTAAGAGCACACAACACTCGCATAAATTAATATTTCTCCAAAGGACGACAGTTATGCATGTCTTTGAACCGACCTTCCTTTTTAAGCAATTTGATTTTTTACATCAATTGGCCAAATTTGTAAAGCCGACATGATTTATGAAAATTAACTCGTTGGTTAATATTCAATTGTGTTTTTAATATCTCTTTTACATGTTATACTATTTCATGGAAACTTATATGTTTCTAATTGCTGCCCCTCATGTAACATGGACTCATTGTAACAATATTAGATGTTATTGTTGAGGGAGTTAGTAAAGAAACCCCAAGGGAATTAGTAACAAAGAATGGGAAGGATAGCAAGCACTTGATCCTACTGTTGAAAGACATAGAGTGTGTTTTTTTCAATTCTTAAACCAGTGCGTCTTTAATGAATAGTAACAACACAATAAATTCACCAATTGCTAACAAACAACTTTTTCATTGCAGTAAAAACACCATCAGTTGCACTCTATTTGGTGAATTAGTTGAATGATAATCTTCTGAACCTCTAATTGTCGTTTTCTAATTGTTTCGACCTCACATTTACAAAGATAATATACTCCACACATGCTCTTAATTAAAGTTTGTTAGATCACCAACCCATATAGTAAAAACTAATTCTTTTGAGTTTCATTTTTAGGCAACAGGAGTATTCAAAGTTCATTTTATGCATTTAACATACATATCAATCCTCAGATATCGGAGGTTACTGACTTCAAGAAAAAGTTACTTGCTTTTGGGTCATCTAAATCCCAGAGAATCAGCCACATATCCTCTTAAGTTTACCATTCGCCAATTGAAAAACTTAGCAAAGGATTGGTTCTTGTGAAGAGAATCAAAGATGTCCTGAATTCTACAGATGTATGTGTTGTGGTAATTATCACCAGCATCACAATTAGTAAATTATATGTATGCTGAAATTACACGCCCACAATATATATACTATACAAACACAATGAATATAATATGTTAAAATAAATTTACATGTTCATCTCAAAATAACATGTAGAATTCAGAATACACAATTGGATATGAACTAAATTTTTTATATCAGGGAGGTGTATTATGAATCCTTGGTTCAATTGTTGCATTAGATGTTGGCAAGGATGATTGGTTTTATGCTATCTGCGTAGTGTTCCAGAAAAAAGCTAAACTAAAAGGAGATCATTTTAGTTGTGATTTTTGTGTGAAGGAAGGGATACTTGTATCTTTGGAGTATCTCTTTAATATACAATGTCCATGTAATGAATTATTCCTTTCGTCCAAATTTTCGAATTACCTTATTCAGTTATCAGGTTTGCATGTTCCTTTTATTTATGTTATTTTTTCATAACTCAAATTTTCTAAGATATAGGCTAAAATCATATGTTACTAATGGCAGTGATAGCCTTTGCATCGTTATTTGGGAGAATGAGGCCAAATCAATAGTTGGAATGGAAGCCAAAACCGTTATACTAAATGCCAGGTCAATTACACTTTACTAACAAATGATTTTATAGTACCACCATTTTGAAATCTAGCTACAATGTAAGTTAGAAAGCATTATTAATATTCATAAATTTAATTGGACTATTTCCCACGTCGATGTAGGGCGACAATTCCAATAACTATCCCAGCAACCTTGATGTTTGATACGTGCTTCAAATGTTCGTGATATGAAGAGTTCAAGTGTTATTTAGAATATATTAGTTTACATTTTTAGATTATTTTAATTTAATGTATTTTGATTTTGCTTATTTAATTACTAGATTGGGCCTTATGTTTATGGGCTTTAGGGTTTTTCTTTGTTTTAACCTAATAAGAGGTTATAAATACCTCCTTAGCTATTGTAGTCGTAGCATAGAATGATTTAGAGGTTTAAAAAACCCCTTTTTTGGTTTCGTGATGAAACCATGGTGTGGACAATTGAGGTTGAGGAGTCCCTCTCTTGTTACATCGGGGAATTGGGTAGAAGGTTGAGGAGTCCCTTCTATTCAATTCTCAAACTATGGCGTTGACAAGTTAGGTTGACAAGTCCCTTTCTTGTTGCATCAAGAAATTGGGTAGAAAGTAGAGTGATTCTCTTTGTATTCAATTTCTATGTATCTTTTCTATTCAATTTTAATTCTTGTCTTTATCATTTGGTATCAGAGCTCATGTATTAGATTAATTCTTATTAATCTATATTTGTTCTTCTTTTATCATAAAAAAAAGAGTCCAGTGTCTGTTGCGTCTTTCTTTTTGTTCTTGTGTTCTTGTTTTCGTTTGCGTTTCATTATTGTTAAAAAAAAGAAGCATAAAGTGAAAAAAAAACAAAAAAAAGAAGAAAAAAAACAAAAAAATTTATCTTCCTTGTAATTATTGTCCTTTTCATATATTATTTTTTCCACCTATAAGATTCGATGACGAATCTTTTTTGAAGAGGAGGAGAATGATACATGCTTCAAATGTTCGTGATATGAAGAGTTCAAGTGTTATTTAGAAGATATTAGTTTACATTTTTAGATTATTTTAATTTAATATATTTTGATTTTGCTTATTTAATTACTAGATTAGGCCTTATGTTTATGAGCTTTAGGGTTTTTCTTTGTTTTAACCTAATAAGAGGTTATAAATATCTCCTTAGCTATTGTAGTCGTAGCATAGAATGATTTAGAGGTTTAAAACCCCCTTTTTTGGTTTCGTGATGAAACCATGGTGTGGACAATTGCGGTTGAGGAGTCCCTCACTTGTTACATCGGGGAATTGGGTAGAAAGTTGAGGAGTCCCTTCGATTCAATTCCCAAACTATGGCGTTGACAAGTTAGGTTGAGGAGTCCCTTTCTTGTTGCGTCGAGAAATTGGGTAGAAAGTAGAGTGATTCTCTTTGTATTCAATTTCAACCTATCCTTTTTGTTTTTATTTCAATTTCGATGTATCTTTTCTATTCAATTTCAATTCTTGTCTTTATCAATGTTGTTCAAGATCAATATTAAAGCTAGCAATATCACTGAAACTGATGTGCTTTATAACGTTACAAGGATCTATGATGACTATGATACTATAAAAAAGTTTACTCATGAGCTTGACGAAGATTCTAGATCTGTAAGGCTTTTTATATCATCAAATATTTTCTAGCATTTAGAGTTATGCTCACTTTATAAAAATGTCAATATTCCAACTATTCTATTTATTTATGTTCCAGTTGGTGGACGATAGTTCAACTAACAATTCTTTTGGGCTTGTTCATAGTCTTGGAGATGATCGTTCTATTTCTCTTTGCCAAGTAATGTACCTTTAACTTCATCTTCAACTATATGAATTTTAGATAAGAACACAAATCATAATTTATCTTTTGTTGGTGAAATAAAATAACTCAACATCTCTATCATCATTGTAGGAGTCAGTGAATAAAACAATTACCATTGGTAGCTTTAGGTCATCACAGAAGAGACTTTCAAGTGAGGTTATACAACAAATTGCTGTTGATCTTAACAAAGACAGACCCACAAGCATCGACTACAAAGGTGTTAAAGAGGAAGGACAAGAAAATTATGGACTAGAGATTGAATATGTTACTATGTTAGTATTATGACAACAGTCAGAGCTTTATTTTTTAAGATATTATTAGCACTACTTTACGTTTTAATTTGAAGGCATAGTTTAGAATTTATTAGTAACTTCTTAATTAAGATAGACTTTTATGAAGTTTAGCATCAGATGTTTATGATCTTTGTCTTTCTTTATTGTGTTATGTAGCCTTCTTTTGGAACTATCTATAACTATTTGATGATGAATCAATTAACTGACTGTTTATGTATTAACATCAAATATCAGTCTTTACCTATTGTTGTTTCTAAGTCTCTCATTAGTTTTAGTTGTCTCTGTATCACTAAAGAAATAGAATTACCAAATCTTATCAAAGAATAATAAAATATTGTACAAAATTTAAAAAAGAATTTAAAGTATATATTTAACACCTCCGAAAAAATATAAATGTAAATATTGATCACAATTGAAGCACTCTAAACAAAAAAAAAGTTTAAATAGTCTCAAATATAAAAGTACTTAATATTATAGTATATATTCACTAGCTTTTCAAAAGACACAGAACTATTAGAGTACCTTAGTTATATTCACATGTATCTTTCAATAACTTTCACCTAATGCCACCAACTCAACACAACTTATCTTTTCATGTCTAATCCATATTTAACATAGCTCTCACTTTTTTTTTCAGTTGCTCCATAAATTGTTAGCTTATAACAATTCAATCATAATTAATGAGCATATGATTCTCAAAATTAAAAAAAAATATATATTTATTAAAAATACCATCAAATCTTATAGTTAATAAAATTTAGACCCAAAATGAGAAAATAATGTTCACTCAAATTCAAAGTGGAAGAATTAAGTAAAGTTATTGAATCTTCATTGAATACCAGACCCCCACTTTATTAATATATACCTAATACTATTTTTTTGATAGCATAATTTATTTATAATATTTCTTAACTATATCACAACAAATGAATCAGTGTTAGATTTTGAGGTATATATTTAAAAAATCCACATCCATTCAAGTTAAGTATAAATATTTAAAAAATATTTTAACTTTGTTATATTATGTTCCAATTTTTTTTTGTTTAATTTATAATCTTTTAGATATTAAAATGCCAATAATTAAATTAAATTAAGCCATATAATTTACACTGACAATAATATAAAATTACTACAATTCAATTAATAAATGAAATTAATATGCAACAAGTCAATTAACTTACTGCAAGAAAAAATAATTTTGAGCATACAAAGTATAAAAAAAAATACAGACACAGATTACATTATTTTGTATATGTTAAAGAAATATATAAACATTAATTCATGTCACAAAAATCTGTCTTCATTAATTTTTAGCTAACTATGAATTTAATTATCTATCTTATTTGATGATTCTCTTGTTACTGTTTTCTATTATACCTACATCTTCAATATAATTTATTGGATTATTGTTATGAAGTGACATTTTCTTTCATTAATGATCCTTGACAGTTATAAGTTATAGTCCTTCATGAATGAATAATGAAATAAATGTTCTCATTTATCTAATAGGTCAAAAAAGAGATTTCTTAATAAAGACTAAGATTTTGTGAATCAAATTCTAATGTCATGACTTCACACTAATATGAGTGAACAATATCAATAGATATCTTTTAACATAACAGTTGAATTGAAAAATCTTATCTGAACTGTAGAAAATGAAATTTTATATATAGATCTATTAATACAAAAAATCATGTGTAGTACGAAACTAATGAATCTACCTCTATTATTAGAAGAAAGCACCTCTAATATTTAATGTATCTTCATAGGCAATTCATGAATGTTTTAGATACTAACTTAAGAAATTTCAGATACTACCAATAAAATCACTATATACTAAATTTTTAATGATAATAGACCTTTTATTCTATTTGAGATTCAATATAATCAAAGATCAAGTCATGAATCATGCACTATACATGTAGAATATCTTACAATATCTTCCTCTATATTATTATGTTAATTCTACTTTTTTCATTAAGCTTGTCCTTAATTGATGTGATTCAATGAAAATATTTAATAAAAAATTTTAAAAAATAAATGTTAAAGTATCTATAGTTTCTATTTTTATTCAAATTGTGCCACTAAATTGACATATAAAGTGTATAGATATATATTATTTTCTGTTATCCCTACATTTTTAATACAATTTATTGAATTATTGTTGTGAAATGACATTTTTTTTCATCAATTATTCTTTACGTGTTTTGAGTTACAGTCCTTCAGGAATAAAGAATAAAATAAATTTTTTAAACTATCTAATAGGTTAAAAAGATAATTCTTAATAAAAAATAAGATTTTGTGAATCAAATTCTAGTATCACGACTTCACGGTACTATTGGTAAACAGTTTCAACAGATATCTACTAATAATTCACTGAATAATCAACTATTTAAATGACTAAATACACAAGTGAAACAAATTTTAGTTCGTCTTGGTGATTGGTGAGGCAAAAAGGGAGGGATATTAGAATTAGTGTCCAACCAGAATTCAAATTTTCCCGCTGATGTTATATAATATTATAATTATAATATTAGTTAATATTTGTATTTAAACATTTATATTGAATAAATGATAGATTAAGCAGTGAACAATAACAAAACATGTGGTAGATTTTTCACATGTATTTTTATGTTAGTCTTGGAAATTTCTTCCTAATAATCAATTACCATGACTAAAATAATTAATATATTATTCAATTTATTATTCTTAAAAAATATTAATTTTTATTATCTAAGTATAAATTTATATTTAAATTAACAGTTGGTTAAAAAAGGAATATCAATTAATTATATAAATTCTAAAAACTCAAATTAGTACATTTAAACACAATCATAGGATTTATTGTAAAATAAATAAAAGATATATTAAATATAAAATAAAGATGTATAAATAGAAGACTCTAATATTAATATAATTAGCTCAATAATGATATATATATATATATATATATATATATATATAATAATAATAATAATAATAATAATAATAATAATATTATATGTTGTAATGTGTATATATATATAAAGATAGAAAGAAGTATTAAAAGTAAAGAGAGAGAATTGCATTTGTTTATTGTTACTGTTGTGTGTGTTCAGAGGCTGAAGCCTCTCTCTATTTATACACATATGGAACACCTTTTTTCCACAACTCATTTATTGAAGAACAAAACAATTTCTTCATTGAGAAACTGAGCCGCCCATATATTAATGGGCATCCAACTCAGCTTCTTATCACAATACTCCCCCTTGGATGCCCATTAAGAATTATTGCCTCATTAAAACCTTACTAAAGGAAAACCCTGTGGGAAAAACCTTAGTAAAGGAAAAAGAGTACAATATCCTTTGTGATGGGGACTGCCTCATTAAAAACCTTGTCAAGAAAAACCCAATGGGAAAAAAACCTGACCAAGGAAAAAAGAGTACAGTCTCCCCCTCTTGCCGACATCATTTAATGTCTCAAAATCGGCGCATCCCAATCTCATGTACTAATCTTTCAAAGGAGGATTTTGGGAGTGACTTTGTAAATAAATCTGCCAGATTGTCACTTGAGCGGATCTGTTGGACATCAATTGTCCCTTGATTTTGAAGATCATGAGTGAAGAAGAATTTGGGAGAAATATGCTTTGTTCTATCACCTTTGATGTATCCACCCTTAAGTTGAGCGATACATGCTGTATTATCTTCAAACAGGACAGTTGGAGCTATCTTATGATCAATCAGTCCACATGATGACAGAATATATTGAATCAGACTCCTCAGCCAAAAAAACTCGCGATTAGCTTCATGAATCGCTAGTATTTCGGCATGATTAGAGGATGTTGCAGCAATCGTCTATTTTGTGGACCTCCAAGATATAGCTTTACCACCATATGTGAACAAGTATCCTGTTTGAGAGCTCCCTTTATGTGGATCAGACAAGTATCCGGCATCTGCATAGCCAACTAGTTGTGACTTGGATCCATAGGGATAAAACAATCCCATATCAACCGTTCCATGAAGATATCGAAGGATTTGCTTGATTCCACTCCAATGTCTTCTGGTTGGAGAGGAACTATACCTTGCTAGTAAATTCACAGCAAATGATATATCAGGTCTTGTATTATTAGCAAGATACATTAGCGCTCCAATGGCACTAAGATATGGTACTTCAGGACCAAGGATATCTTCATTTCCTTCTTTAGGACGGAATTGATCCTTCTCCACATCCAAAGATCTTACGATCATTGGGATACTCAAGGGATGTGACTTATCCATATAAAATCTCTTCAAGATCTTCTCTGTGTATGTTGTTTGATGAATAAAGATCCCATTTTTTATATGCTCGATCTGCAGGCCAAGACAAAATTTAGTTCTTCCAAGATCTTTCATCTCAAACTCTTCTTTTAGAGTTTTTATAATTGTTGGAATCTCTTCAGGAGTCCCAATGATATTTAAATCATCAACGTACACAGCAATTATAATGAATCCAGAAGCAGTTTTCTTTATGAAAACACACGGGCATATATCATCATTCTTGAAACAGTTTTTGGCCAGATACTCAATAAGACGATTATACCACATTCATCCAGATTGCTTTAGACCATATAAAGATCTTTGCAATTTTACTGAGTATAACCCTTGCGAATATTCATTGGATGGTTTAGATATCTTTAGTCCTTCAGGGACTTTCATATAGATATCCCGATCTAATGAGCCGTATAAATAGGATGTTACCACATCCATTAAATGCATATGCAGTTTATGATATGCAGATAAACTGACCAAATAACGTAATGTTATCGCATCCACTACTAGGGAATACATTTCTTCATAATCTATACCGGGCCTTTGTGAAAAACCTTGTGTCACAAGTCGGGCTTTGTAGCGCACAACTTCATTTTTCTCATTTCGTTTTCTCATAAATACCCACCGGTATCCAACAGGTTTTACATCTTCTGGTGTACGGACTACAGGTCCAAAGACTTCACGTTTTGCAAGTGAGTCTAATTCATCCTTCATGGCTTCTTTCCATTTTGGCCAATCATTCCTTTGTCGACATTCTTCGACTGATCTTAGCTCAAGATCCTTAATTTCATGCATGATATTCAATGCCACATTATATGCAAATATTTCATTGACAATTGTCTTATTTCGGTCCCATTTCTCTCCTGTAAAGACATAATTTATCGAGATCTCGTCATTTTCACAATTTTCAGGTACCTGAACGTCTTCTGGCGTTATATCAAAATTTTGGACAACTGCATGTGTCTTTACTATGTCTTTTTTAACAGGAATAGTATTTACCTCTTTTCTCTTTCGAGGATTTTTATCTTTGGAACCGACAGGCCTGCCACGCTTCTGGCGTGTATTTGCTTCAGTGGCTATTTGTCCTACTGGGACATCAATTCAAATTGGGGTATTTTTTGCCCTGCCACGCTTCTGGCGTGAATTTGCTTCAGTGGCTACTTGTCCTACTGGGACATCAATTCGAATTGGGGTATTTTCCGCTGGTATATAAGATTTGGTTATCCTCTTTGTATCGGAAAATGCATCAGGCAATTCATTTGCTATTCTTTGCAAATGTATAATCTTTTGAAATTCTAGTTCACATTACCCTGATCGAGGATCTAAATGCATCAAAGATGATGCATTCCAATTAAGTTCCTTTTTAGGAAACTTATTCTCTCCCCCTAATGTTGGAAATTTTGATTCATCAAAATGACAATCCGCAAACCGGGCTTTAAATACATCTCTAGTTTGTATCTCAAGATACCTCACTATAGAGGGAGAATCATATCCAACATATATCCCCAATTTTCTTTGGGGTCCCATTTTGGTGCGATTAGGTGGTGCAATGGGAACATATATCGTACACCCAAATATTCTTAAATGGGAAACATTTGGCTGCTGGCCAAAAGCTAATTGCATAGGAGAGAATTGATGGTAACTCGTTGGCCTCAAACGAATAAGTGCTACGGCATGTAAAATAGCATGCCCCCAAACCGAGGTTGGGAGATTTGTTCTCATAAGCAAGGGTCTAGCAATTAATTGGAGGCGTTTAATAAGCGATTCTGCTAACCCATTTTGTGTGTGAACATAAGCTACTGGATGTTCAACACTTATTCCATTAGCTATACAATAAGCATCAAAAGCTTGGGAAGTAAATTCACCAGCATTATCAAGACGAATTACTTTGATTGGATTTTCTGGAAATTGTGCTTTTAATTGAATAATTTGAGCCAGTAATCTCGCAAACGCCAGGTTGCGAAAAGATAATAAGCACACATGTGACCATCTCGAAGATGCGTCTATCAGGACCATAAAATATCTAAAAGATCCACATGGTGGATGAATAGGTCCACATATATCACCTTGAATCCTTTCTAGGAATTCAGGGGACTCAAATCCAATCTTTACTGGTGATGGCCTTAAAATTAACTTCCCTTGAGAACATGCAGCACAACAAAATTCACTAGATTTAAGAACCTTCTGGTTCTTTAGTGAATGTCCATGAGAGTTTTCAATAATTCTCCTCATCATGGTTATTTCCGGATGACCCAATCTATCATGCTAAGTTATGAATTCATTTGGGCTAGTAAACTTCTGGTTTACAATGGCATGTGATTCAATTGCACTAATCTTGGTATAATACAATCCAGATGAAAGTGAGGGTAATTTTTCTAATATAACTTTCTTATTTGAATCATGAGTTGTGATACATAAATACTCATGATTTCCCTCATTCATCGTTTCAATATAATATCCATTTCGGCGAATATCTTTGAAACTCAACAAGTTCCTCAGAGACATGGTAGATAATAGTGCATTATTTATTACAAATTTTGTTCCTCCAGGAAACAAAATTATAGCTCTTCCGGAGCCTTCTATCACATTGCCTGAGCCAATAATAGTATTAACATATTCTTCTTTTGGCACAAGATGGGTAAAATATATATCACTTTTAAGAATATTGTGCGAACTTGCACTATCCGCAAGGCAAATATCTTCAGAATATATCCTTGCCATTTTTCTTCAAAGATAAATAATAATAAAATGAGTAGTATGCACAGTTAAATTGAATACTTGATCGGAATTATTTTTCTAAGAAATACTGCTCATAAAAATAATGTCACATACTAAAATTTTATTTTAAAACATGACACATTTAATGATTTCAAAATTCATAAACATTAATATTTCATTATTTATATATATCATATTTGAAACTTAAATACATAGAAAATAAAACTTAATAATAAGTTCTTTACATTGTTTATTTACATGAATACTTAACAATCTCACATATTAAACTATTCCATCATTGATCAAATGACCAATATTTCCTTCAGGATCCTCAAAGAAATCAGATACATCATAATGAGTGGTGAAATTTTCAGCATCATTTGAAACAAAATTCGACTCTTTTCCCTTGTCGTCTTTTTTCAAAGATGCCTGGTAAAGATCGACTAGGTGCCTTGGGGTACGGCAGGTACGAGACCAATGGCCCTTTCCACCACAACAGAAACACTTATCCTCTGTTGATTTATTCTGCCCGATATTTCTTTCTTTATCCCACTTCTGGTGAGATCCTTTCTTGTGAACATAATTTCTTTTCCTTCCATAATTTTTCTTGTTATTAAAACCTTGCCATTTACCTCTTATGGGGTAATTTGCCGCATTTACTTCAGGAAATGGGGCGGCGCCAGCTGGGCGCGCTTCATGATTTTTCAATAGCAATTCATTGTTGCGTTCAGCAACAAGAAGGCAAGAAATTAACTCAGAATATTTTTTATACCCTTTTTCTCGATACTGCTGCTGCAGGAGCACATTCGAGACATGGAAGGTTGAGAAAGTTTTCTCCAACATATCATGATCAGTTATCTTTTTCCCACATAATTTCATTCGTGAGGTGATTCGAAACATTGCAGAATTATATTCATTTATAGATTTAAAATCTTGTAGACGCAAGTGCGTCCATTCATATCGAGCTTGAGGAAGTATCACCGTTTTCTGATGATTATACCTTTCTTCAAGGTCTTTCCAAAGATCTGCAGGATCTTTTAATGTGAGATATTCATTTTTCAATCCCTCGTCAAGATGATGACGAAGAAAAATCATGGCTTTGGCTTTATCCTTCTGGGATGCATTATTTTTAGCCTTAATGGTATCTCCAAGATCCATTGAATCAAGATGGATTTCAACATCTAATATCCATGATAAATAATTGTTTCCAGATATATCAAGAGCATTGAATTCAAGATGAGAGAGTTTCGACATAATGAAAATTTGTTACCTGAGCCTTCCTAAAAAATTGATCAGAGTCTCGTGCTGATAACGTATTGTAAAATAAATAAAAGATATATTAAATATAAAATAAAGATGTATAAATAGAAGACTCTAGTATTAATATAATTAGTTCAATAATGATTTATATATATATAATAATATTATATGTTGTAATGTGTATATATATATAAAGATAGAAAGAAGTATTAAAAGTAAAAAGAGAGAGAATTGTATTTGTTTATTGTTACTGTTGTGTGTGTTCAGAGGCTAAAACCTCTCTCTATTTATACACATATGGAACACCTTTTTTCTACAACTTATTTATTGAAGAACAAAACAATTTCTTCATTGAGAAACTGAGCTGCCCATATATTAACGGGCATCCAACTCAGCTTCTTATCACAATAGGATTTACAATACTTATAGGCATATTTTTGTCAATTTAAAAATATGTTGTGTTTTTTTTTAAATAGAATATTTATAAAATAACTCTTATATCAATTTTTCATAATTTTTTATAAAGATATACAAATTTCTGTAATTTTATATAACTTTTATTAATTACTTCTTATTTATTACATATCTTAAAAAGAGTTGAATTTTAAAAATAATATCATTAATTAAATTTTGTTTAAAATTTTTTTATATTTTATTCGTAAACATTTTATATCATTAAGTCACAAAAATAATAATCCTAATAATAAAACATTTATTAAATATCATCTAAGTAAACAATAAACATATATAAATGTCCTAAAATTTTTACACCCGTGCTACTAATGTGTTTTTAAGGAGATAAATTTTGAATCTCCTATTGGAATTGTTTATGATAAGGTTCTGAAAATCGAATTGGTCATCCGAACTATTTTCATTATTAATTTATCGGTTTAGAATTCAACCGATTCAATTATGATTCAACCAGAATAACTAATTATAATAAAATAATGTATAAAATTATAAATGAATTCACAAAAACATGAATACAAATAATTAAATATATTCTTATGATATTATTTAGTATTTTATATTATAATCTTTAGTATAAGATTTTTATATTAACATCATATTATAATTATAATCAATTGGTTAAAATCATTTGATAGTTTATAATATTTTAATTTAGATTAAATTTATTAAAAATTTTAAAGTTTTAGTCTTTTCAAAGTTACTTTTTTTTCCGTTTAAATTAAAAAAAAAAAAGTCAAATATCAAAGCTCAATATAAATGTTTATATATGTATGAAATTTATGATATTACATATTACATGAGATATAAAAATTAAACACACAAAAATATTTATCCGTTTTTTATTTGAAATAAATTTAAAGTAAATTCTATACCGTTTAATATATATATTTTTTAAATTAAATGAATTATACCAGTATTTTTTTAAAATTAAATATACTGTATAATAAAAACAAAAAAATAAATATTAAATATTAAAAATAAAAGTCTTATATGTTTTCTTTTTTTTTTTCGGTAAAAAGAGGGGCATAAGCCCAAAAGAAAAATACAAAACAAGGTTTAACTAAAGAAGTACAAAGCGGGGCATTTGAACCCCTTTGGCATCATCATTCAGTTTGGAAACAAGTTCTTCAGGCGGCACATCAACAAATTGAAATCTTTGCTCACAATCAAGACTACGTTTAGCTAACCAATCTGCACATGTGTTAGCTTTTCTATATATGTGTTTGAATTTAACTTGCCAAGGCTTCAATTTCATTTTCTCTATATTTCTGATTAAAGCATTGTGACATTTGCAGGAAGGTCTGGACTTGGATATGCTCTTGAAGGAGATCTCGGAGTCTGTTTCCACTATCACACGGCGCATTCCCATCTGCCACACCATCTTAAGTCCATGAAGAATTCCCCATAGTTCAGCTTCATCGATGCTACATTGCCCCAAATTCACCATGAATCCCCCTATCCACTCTCCAAGGTATGTTCTGATTAATCCTCCATACCCCGTATTTCTTTTTGTATTTTGTTGTGCACCATCTATATTAAGTTTAACCCAATCTTTGGGAGGAGGTTCCCATTTAATTTGAATTTGAGTTCTTGTTTGTTTGTGCTGTATGAGCTTTTTCTTGTTGAATGCTTCTTTACTGTTTACAATATAGTCCCTGATGAGTGACACTGCATTGTTGGGTCTAGAGAAAGGGGGAGAGAAAAACTCTTTGCACCTCCATTTCCATATCCACCAGCAGGTGGTTAGAAATTCTTCTATCCAACTAATATTATTGGATTTTCCTAAATTATTTTTCAGATTTAGGCTTATCCAATCCTCAAATTGGATTCCAAAAAAAGAGGGGTAGAGCTGGGGTTTAAGATTTGTACCCAAATAGGAGCTGTTTTGGGACAATCCCTTAGAGCATGTAATATAATTTCAGAGTGATGTTGACAGTTTTTACATCTTGGGTCAGTTTTCATCAGATTGGCAGCTCTGTTTGCAGAGAGTAGTCTGCCATGTGCGAGTTGCCAAGCAAAGACTTTGATTCTTTCTTGTCCTGGCCATTTCCATATTATTTCCCATATATCATTTTCTCTTCTCTATTTTGATTCAGTACTTTGTATGCTGTAGATACAATAAACTCCCCATCTGTGGTATGGCTCCATTTGATAGTGTCCATCTCTGCTTCTCTAACAGGGGCTGGGATGGCTCTTATTTTATCTATCACTTCCTTCGCTAGAAAATGGGACATAGTCTCTAAATCCCATTCTCATTCACTCTTTGTATAGGCTGACACCTTCAAGTTTAGTTGCTCTTGTGGAGGATCTTGAGTAGCTATATTCAATAACGGGCCTATTCCGGTAACCTAGTTGTCTCTCCAAAATAAAACTTTTTCTCCATTTCTAATTAGCCAAGTTGTGTTTTCCTTAAATTTTTTCCAAAGCTTGGATAATTCTTTCCAAAATGGCGAATCTGGCCTTCTGCAATTGATTCCTTCCTTTAAGTCTTGATTTCGCCCATAGAGTTGTTGAAAGACTTGGGAGCATAGGGTTTCTGGTTCAAATATCATCTTCCAAATCACTTTAAGAAGAAATGCATCAATAACTGTGTTGAGTTTCCTGAAATCGAGGCCTCCGGCCTTCTTTGGAAGGCAGATTGTCTCCTAATTGATGTGATGCACTTTTTTTTTATCATCCATCTCCCCCCATATAAACCTGCGCTGTGCTTTTTCTATTTCACTGCATACTCCTTTAGGAATTCTTGTGTGTTGCATCTCGTAGTTGGCCATCAGAGCAATAGCAGTTTTAGCAAGGGTTATCCTACCTGCTAGGCTTAAGCATTGTCTCTTCCACTCACTTAATTTATTCTTCACCCTTTGTAGGATGGAAATGAACTTCTCCTTCCCTTTCCTCTGATTGGTGAAAGTAGCTCCTAGGTATCTCCCTAGGCAATGTTGTTCTTGATAGTTACATAAATCAATAATGACTTTTTTTTCTCTTGTGGGACATTTTTTGAGAAGAATATGTACGTTTTAGCTTCACTAACCTTTAAACCCGATGCTTGACAAAATTGCTTCAAAACCTCACAAACAATCCTAATTTGCTCTTTATTCGCTTCGGCAAAAACGAGTAGATCATCTGCAAATAGTAGATGTGAAATGGCCGGTCCCAACTGTCCCACCTTTATAGGCCTCCATTGTTGGTTTTCCACGCTGCTCTCTATTATTTGTGACAGTTTATCCATAGCTATCACAAATAAATAGGGAGAAATAGGATCCCCTTGCCTTAAACCTCTAGATGGGGAAAAATCCTCCGTTTTTCCTCCATTCCACAAAAGGTTATATGAGACTGAGGTCACACATTCCATTATAAGATTCACCATATTCTAATTGAGACCAAACTCAAGGAGGCATGATTTGAGATAGCTCCACCTTAGGCGATCATAGGCTTTTTCAAAGTCAAACTTGATTGCCATGAATCCGCTTCTTCCTCTTATTTTCTTCATTATATGGACCATCTCCTTTCCAATTAAGATATTATCTTGAATTTTTCTTCCAGGTATAAAACTTGATTGGCAAGATGAACCGTCAGTTGTCCAAACTCAAACAATCCTCGGCAACGGCACCAAAAACTTGGGGCACGAAATCGTGATCTATATGTGAAATTGTTGTTCGAAATTGATTCTCTGGCAATGGCTCCAAAAACGTGTGCACACTACCATGGCCCAAACATAACTTCACAACTTCGCGCAACTAACCAGCAAGTGCACTGGGTCGTCCAAGTAATACCTTACGTGAGTAAGGGTCGAATCCCACGGAGATTGTTGGCATGAAGCAAGCTATGGTCATCTTGTAAATCTCAGTCGGGCGGATTAAATTGTTTTAAGAAATTATAGTGGATGAAAATAAATAAAATATAAAATAGGATAGTGGTACTTATGTAATTCATTGGTGAGAATTTCAGATAAGCGTATAGAGATGCTTTCGTCCCTCTGAACCCCTGATTTTCTGCTGTCTTCATCCAATCCTTCCTACTCCTTTCCATGGCAAGCTTTATGTAGGGCATCACCGTTGTCAATGGCTACATCCCATCCTCTCTGTGAAAAAGGTCCAAATGCTCTGTCACGGCACGGCTAATCATCTGTCGGTTCTCGATCATACTGGAATAGGATCCATTGATCCTTTTGCGTCTGTCACTACGCCCAGCACTCGCGAGTTTGAAGCTCGTCACAGCCATCCCTTCCCAGATCCTACTCGGAATACCACAGACAAGGTTTAGACTTTTCGGATCTCAGGAATGGCCATCCATGGGTTCTAACTTATACCACGAAGACTCTAATATCTCAGACTCGGTCCCCTGTATTAGATATCCAAGAGATACTCATTCTAGCTTGATTGCATGTAGAACGGAAGTGTTTGTCAGGCACGCGTTCATAAGTGAGAATGATGATGAGCGTCACATAATCGTCACATTCATCATGTTCTTGGGTGCGAATGGATATCTTAGAAGCGGAATAATTTGAATTGAATAGAAAAACAGTAGTACTTTGCATTAATTCATGAGGAACAGCAGAGCTCCACACCTTAATCTATGGTGTGTAGAAACTCTACCGTTGAAAATACATAAGTGATGAAGTTCAGGCATGGCCGAATGGCCAGCCTCCAAACGTGATCAAAGGATCAAAAGGTAATCCAAAGATGAAAATACAATAGTAAAAAGTCCTATTTATACTAGACTAGCTACTAGGGTTTACAGAAGTAAGTAATTGATGCAGAAATCCACTTCTAGAGCCCACTTGGTGTGTGCTTGGGCTGAGCTTGAAGTTTACACATGGAGAGATCATTTTTGGAGTTGAACGCCAGTTTGTAACGTGTTTCTGGCGTTTGACTCCACTTTGCAACTTGTTTCTGGCGCTGAACGCCAGACTGCAACATGGAACTAGCGTTCAACGCCAGTTTGCGTCATCTAAACTCGGGAAAAGTATAGACTATTATACATTGTTGGAAAGCCCTGGATATCTACTTTCCAACGCAATTGGAAGCGTGCCATTTGGAGTTCTGTAGCTCCAGAAAATCCACTTTGAGTTCAGGGAGGTCAGAATCCAACAGCATCTGCAGTCCTTCTTCAACCTCTGAATCTAATTTTCGCTCAAGTCCCTCAATTTCAGCCAGAAATTACCTGAAATCACAGAAAAACACACAAACTCATAATAAAGTCCAGAAATGTGAATTTTAATTAAAAACTAATAAAAATATACTAAAAACTAACTAAATCATACTGAAAACTATGTAAAAACAGTGCCAAAAAGCGTATAAATTATCCGCTCATCACAACACCAAACTTAAATTATTACTTGTCCCCAAGCAACTGAAAATCAAATAGGATAAAAAGAAGAGAATATACTATAAATTCCAAACTATCAATGAAACATAGCTTCAATCATATGAGCGGGACTTGTAGCTTTTTGCCTCTTGAATAGTTTTGGCATCTCACTTTATCCATTGAAGTTCAGAATGATTAGCATCTATAGGAACTCAGAGTTCAGATAGTGTTATTGATTCTCCTAGTTCAGTATGTTGATTCTTGAACACAGCTACTTTATGAGTCTTGGTCGTGGCCCTAAGCACTTTGTTTTTCAGTATTACCACCGGATACATAAATGCCACAGACACATAACTGGGTGAACCTTTTCAGATTGTGACTCAGCTTTGCTAAAGTCCCCAATTAGAGGTGTCCAGGGTTCTTAAGCACACTCTTCTTTTTGCTTTGGACCTTGACTTTAACCGCTCAGTCTCAAGTTTTCACTTGACACCTTCACGCCACAAGCACATGGTTAGGGACAGCTTAGTTTAGCCGCTTAGGCCAGGATTCATTCCTTTAGGCCCTCCTATCCACTGATGCTCAAAGCCTTGGATCCTTCTTATTACCCTTTCCTTTTGGTTTTAAGGGCTACTGGCTTTTTTCTCTTGCCTTTTGGTTTTAAGAGCTTTTGGCTTTTTCTACTTGCTTGTTCTTTTTCTCTTTTTTTCGCTATTTTTTTTCTGCAAGCTTTGTATTCACTGCTTTTTCTTGCTTCAAGAATCATTTTTATGATTTTTCAGATTATCAAATAACATGTCTCCTTGTCATCATTCTTTCAAGAGCCAACATATTTAACATTCTTAAACATCAAATTCAAAAGACATATGCACTGTTCAAGCATTCATTCAGAAAACAAAAAGTATTGTCACCACATCAAAATAATTAAACTAGTTTCAAGGATGAATTTGAAACCATGTACTTCTTGTTCTTTTGTAATTAAAAAATTTTTCTATTTAAGAGAGGTGATGGATTCATATTCACTACTTTAAGGCATAGACACTTGAATACTAATGATCATGTAATAAGACACAAATATAGATAAACATTTAACATAAAAACGAAAAACAGAAAATTTAAGAACAATGAATGAGTCCACCTTAGTGATGGTGGCGTTTTCTTCTTGAAGAACCAATGATGTCCTTGAGCTCTTCTATGTCTCTTCCTTGTCTTTCTTGCTCCTCCCTCATTGCTCTTTGATCTTCTCTAATTTCATGGAGGATGATGGATTACTTTTGATGTTCCATCCTTAGTTGTTCCCAATAATTGTGTGGAGGAAAATGTATCCCCTGAGGTATCTCAGGGATCTCTTGATTTGTAGTCAAATATTCTACCACTGAGCTATAGACCCTCGAGATGAATCTCTCCATCTTCTATGACTCGAAGGTGAAAGCTTTTGTCTTCCCTTTCCTCTTTCTAGAGGTTTCTGTGGCCTTAGGTGCCATCAATGGTTATGGAAAAACAAAAAAGCTATGCTTTTACCACACCAAACTTAGAATATTGCTCGCCCTCGAGCAAAAGAAGAAAGAAAGGATGAGAAGAAGAAGAAATGGATGTGAGTCGTGAAGAGGTGATGGGGAAGAGAGATTGAGGTGATTGGTGAAGGGTTCTTGGAAAAAGGGTGATATAGGATTATGAGGAGGGAAGGTGAGTGGATGTATGTGGGGATCCTGTGAGGTCCACAGATCCTAAGGTGTCAAGGATTTACATCCCTGCACCAATGAGGCATGTAAAATGCCTTTGCATGCATTTCTGGCGTTTAAACGCCGAAGTGATGCTTGTTATGGGCGTTCAACGCCCATATGTAGCATATTTCTGGCGTTGAACGCCAGCTCCATGCTTGTTTCTGGCGTTCAGCGCCAGCTCCATGCTCTGTTCTGGCGTTGAACGCCAGCCAGATGCTCCTTACTGGCGTTTGA
This sequence comes from Arachis hypogaea, assembly GCF_003086295.3. Classification (NCBI taxonomy): domain Eukaryota; kingdom Viridiplantae; phylum Streptophyta; class Magnoliopsida; order Fabales; family Fabaceae; genus Arachis; species Arachis hypogaea. The sequence continues at coordinate 14,238,668 of NC_092055.1, forward strand.
ACGCCAGTGAGTGCTTTCTCCAGGGTGTGATTTTTCTTCTGCTGTTTTTTATTCTGTTTTTAATTTTTTTATATTTTGTGACTCCACATGATCATGAACCTAATAAAATATGAAAGAACAATAAAAATAAAAATTAGAATTAAATAAATAAAAATTGGGTTGCCTCCCAACAAGCGCTTCTTTAATGTCAATAGATTGACAGTGGGCTCTCACGGAGCCACACAGGTGATCAGGTCAATTTTATAGACTCCCAACACCAAACTTAGAGTTTGGATGTGGGGATTCAACACCAAACTTAGAGTTTGGCTGAGGCCTCCCAACACCAAACTTAGAGTTTGATTGTGGGGGCTTTGTTTGACTCTGTACTGAGAGAAGCTTTTCATGCTTCCTCTCCATTGTTACAGAAGGAGATCCTTGAGTTTTAAACACAAGGTTGTCCTCATTTAGTTGGAGGACCAACTCTCCTCTGTCCACATCAATCACAGCTCTTGTTGTGGCTAGGAAGGGTCTTCCAAGGATGATGGATTCATCCTCATCCTTTTCAGTGTCTAGGATTATGAAATCAGCAGGGATGTAAAGGCCTTCAACCTTTACTAGCACATCCTCTACTTGTCCATAAGCCATCTTCATGGATTTGTCTGCCATCTCTAATGAGAAATTGGCAGCCTGTACCTCAAGGATTCTCAGTTTCTCCATTACAGAGAGTGGCATGAGGTTTATCCCTGACCCAAGGTCACATAGAGCCTTCTCAAAGGTCATGGTGCCTATGGTACAAGGTATTAGGTACTTTCCAGGATCCTGTTTATTCTGAGGTAATGTCAGTTGATCCAGATCACTCAGTTCATTGATGAGCAAGAGAGGTTCATCTTCCCAAGTCTCATTACCAAATAATTTGGCATTCAGCTTTATGATTGCACCAAGGTACTTGGCAACTTGCTCTTCAGTAACATCCTCATTCTCTTCAGAAGAAGAATACTCATCAGAGCTCATGAAGGGCATAAGGAGGTTCAATGGAATCTCTATGGTCTCTAGATGAGCCTCAGATTCCTTTGGTTCCTCAAGGGGAAACTCCTTGTTAATCACTAGACGTCCCAGGAGGTCTTCCTCACTGGGATTCACGTCATCTCCCTCCCTTGTGGGTTCGGCCATGATTCATATATCAATGGCCTTGCACTCTCTCTTTGGATTCTCTTCTGTATTGCTTGGGAGAGTACTAGGAGGTGTTTCAGTAATTTTCTTACTCAGCTGGCCCACTTGTGCCTCCAAATTTCTTATAGAGGACCTTGTTTCACTCATGAAACTTAGAGTAGCCTTGGACAGATCAGAGACTAAGTTTGCTAAATTAGAGGTATTTTGTTCAGAGTTCTCTGTCTGTTGTTGAGAAGATGATGGAAAAGGCTTGCTATTGCTAAACCTGTTTCTTCCACCATTATTAAAGCCTTGTTGAGGCTTTTGTTGATCCTTCCATGAGAGATTTGGATGATTTTTCCATGAGAGATTATAGGTGTTTCCATAAGGTTCACCCATGTAATTCACCTCTGCTATTGCAGGGTTCTCAGGATCATAAGCTTCTTCCTCAGAAGATGCCTCTTGAGTACTGTTGGATGATTCCTTCAATCCATTCAGACTTTGAGAGATCATATTGACTTGCTGAGTCAATATTTTATTCTGAGCCAATATGGCATTCAGAGTATCAATTTCAAGAACTCCCTTCTTCTGAGGCGTCCCATTATTCACGGAATTTCTCTCAGAAGTATACATGAATTGATTATTTGCAACCATGTCAATAAGTTCTTGAGCTTCTGTAGGCATTTTCTTTAGGTGAATGGATCCACCTGCAGAATGGTCCAGTGACATCTTGGAGAACTCAGACAGACCATAATAGAAGATATCCAGAATGGTCCATTCTGAAAGCATGTCAGGAGGACACCTTTTGGTCATCTGCTTGTATCTTTCCCAAGCTTCATAGAGGGATTCACCATCTTTTTGCTTGAAGGTCTGAACATCCACTCTAAGCTTGCTCAGCTTTTGAAGAGGAAAGAACTTAGCCAAGAAGGTCGTGACCAGCTTATCCCAGGAGTCCAGGCTATCCTTAGGTTGTGAGTCCAACCATGTTCTAGCTCTGTCTTTTACAGCAAAAGGGAAAAGCATGAGCCTGTAGACTTCAGGATCTACTCCATTAGTCTTAACAGTCTCACAGATCTGCAAGAACTCAGTTAAAAACTAATAGGGATCTTCTGATGGAAGTCCATAGAATTTGCAGTTCTGTTGCATTAGAGCAACTAATTGAGGTTTCAGCTCAAAATTGTTTGCTCTAATGGTAGGGATGGAGATGCTCCTTCCATCAAACTTGGAAGTAGGTGTAGAATAATCACCAAGTATCCTCCTTGCATTATTGTTGTTAGGTTCGGCTGCCATCTCCTTTTCTTGTTCAAATTTTTCAGTAAGGTTGTCTCTGGATTGTTGTAATTTAGCTTCTCTTAGTTTCCTTTTTAGAGTCCTTTCAGGTTCAGGATCTGCTTCAACAAGAATGTTCTTATCCTTGCTCCTGCTTATATGACAAAGAAGGGAATAACAAAGAAAATATGGAATCCTCTATGTCACAGTATAGGGATTCCTCATGCAAGTATGAGAAGAGAAGAATATAAGAAAGATGAGAGGAAAAATTCGAACACAGAGAGGGAGATGGGGTTCGAATTTTGGGTGGAAGAGAAGTGTTAGTAGATGAATAAATAAATAGAAGAAGATGAGAGAGGGGAAATTTCGAAAATTAATTAAAATAAAATTTAAAATTTTAAGGTTAAATTTCGAAAATTAAATTTGAAATTAAATTAAATTAAAATTAAAACAGTTAGTTAATTAAAAAGAAAATTTAAAAAAGAAGGAAGGGATTTTCGAAAATTAAAGGTAGAGAGTTAGTTGGGCAGTTTTAAAAAAGATATGATTAAAACAAAAAGATATGATTGATTAAAAGAGAATTGAAATTTGTTTTTGAAAAAGATATGATTGAAACAAAAAGATAAGATTGGTTGAAAAAGATTTGAAAATCAATTTTAAAAAGATAAGAAGATAAGAAGTTAGAAAAGATATTTTAAAATCAAATTTTTTAAAAAGATATGATTTAAAAAGATATGATAGAAAGATATGATTAAAATTAGTTTTGAAAAAGATTTGAATTTTAAAATCAAAATTAATGACTTGACTCACAAGTAATCACAAGATATGATTCTAGAACTTAAAGTTTGAATCTTTCTTAACAAGCAAGTAACAAACTTGAAGTTTTTCAATCAAAACATTAATTGTTGATAATATTTTCGAAAATTATGAGATAAAATTAAGAAAAATATTTTTGAAAAATATTTTTAAAATTTTCGAAAATAAATAAAAAATGAAAAAGATTTGATTTTTGAAAAAGATTTTGAAAAAAATAAGATTTTTAAATTGAAAATTTGATTTAACTCATAAGAAACAACTAGATTTTAAAAATTTTTGAAAAAGCCAACTCAAATTTTCGAAAATTTATGAGAGAAAAAGGGAAAGATATTTTTTTGATTTTTTTGAATTTTTAATGATGAGAGAGAAAAACATGAAAGAGACTCAATGCATGAAAATTTTGGATCAAAACATGTGATGCATGCAAGAACACCATGAATGTCAAGATGAACACCAAGAACACTTTGAATGTCAAGATGAACACCAAGAACTTATTTTTGAAAGATTTTCAAGAAAAGAAAACATGCAAGACACCAAACTTAAAGATTTTTAATTTTTAGACACTAAGAATTCAAGAATGCATATGAAAAACAACAAAAGACACAAAACAAGAAAATATGAAGATCAAACAAGAAGACTGGCCAAGAACAACTTGAAGATCATGAAGAATGCAATGCATGAAATTTTCGAAAATAATTTTTAGAAAATTAAAAAGGATGCAATTGACACCAAACTTAAAAGTTGACTCTAGACTCAAGCAAGAAACACAAAAAATATTTTTGATTTTATGATTTTGTAAAAAAAATTTGTATTTTTCGAAAATTAATTGGGAAAAACGAAAAAGAAGAAATATATATTTTCTTTGATTTTTTTTTTGAAAATAAAACTAAAAAGAAAATTACCTAATCTGAGCAACAAGATGAACCGTCAGTTGTCCAAACTCGAACAATCCCCGACAACGGCGCCAAAAACTTGGTGCACGAAATCGTGATCTAGATGTGAAATTGTTGTTCGAAATTGATTCCCTGGCAATGGCTCCAAAAACGTGTGCACACTACCATGGCCCAAACATAACTTCACAACTTCGCGCAACTAACCAGCAAGTGCACTGAGTCGTCCAAGTAATACCTTATGTGAGTAAGGGTCGAATCCCACGGAGATTGTTGGCATGAAGCAAGCTATGGTCATCTTGTAAATCTCAGTCGGGCAGATTAAATTGTTTTAAGAAATTATAGTGGATGAAAATAAATAAAATATAAAATAGGATAGTGGTACTTATGTAATTCATTGGTGAGAATTTCAGATAAGCGTATAGAGATGCTTTCGTCCCTCTAAACCCCTGCTTTCCTGCTGTCTTCATCCAATCCTTCCTACTCCTTTCCATGGCAAGCTTTATGTAGGACATCACCGTTGTCAATGGCTACATCCCATCCTCTCTGTGAAAAAGGTCCAAATGCTCTGTCACGGCACGGCTAATCATCTGTCGGTTCTCGATCATACTGGAATAGGATCCATTGATCCTTTTGCATCTGTCACTATGCCCAGCACTCGCGAGTTTGAAGCTCGTCACAGCCATCCCTTCCCAGATCCTACTCGGAATACCACAGACAAAGTTTAGACTTTCCGGATCTCAGGAATGGCCATCCATGGGTTCTAACTTATACCACGAAGACTCTAATATCTCAGACTCGGTCCCCTGTATTAGATATCCAAGAGATACTCATTCTAGCTTGATTGCATGTAGAACGGAAGTGTTTGTCAGGCACGCGTTCATAAGTGAGAATGATGATGAGCGTCACATAATCATCACATTCATCATGTTCTTGGGTGCGAATGGATATCTTAGAAGCGGAATAAGTTGAATTGAATAGAAAAACAGTAGTACTTTGCATTAATCCATCAGGAACAGCAGAGCTCCACACCTTAATCTATAGTGTGTAGAAACTCTACCGTTGAAAATACATAAGTGATGAAGTTCAGGCATGGCCAAATGGCCAACCCCCAAACATGATCAAAGGATCAAAAGGTAATCCAAAGATGAAAATACAATAGTAAAAAGTCCTATTTATACTAGACTAGCTACTAGGGTTTACAGAAGTAAGTAATTGATGCAGAAATCCACTTCTGGGGCCCACTTGGTGTGTGCTTGGGCTGAGCTTGAAGTTTACACATGGAGAGGTCATTTTTAGAGTTGAACGCCAGTTTGTAACGTGTTTCTGGCGTTTAACTCCACTTTGCAACTTGTTTCTAGTGCTGAACGCCAGACTGCAACATGGAACTGGCGTTCAACACCAGTTTGCGTTGTCTAAACTCGAGAAAAGTATGGACTATTATATATTGTTGGAAATCCCTGGATGTCTACTTTCCAACGCAATTGAAAGCGCGCCATTTGGAGTTCTTTAGCTCCAGAAAATCTACTTTGAGTTCAGGGAGGTCAGAATCCAACAGCATCTGCAGTCCTTCTTCAACCTCTGAATCTGATTTTTGCTCAAGTCCCTCAATTTCAGCCAGAAATTACCTGAAATCACAGAAAAACACACAAACTCATAGTAAAGTTCAGAAATGTGAATTTTAATTAAAAACTAATAAAAATATACTAAAAACTAACTAAATCATACTGAAAACTATGTAAAAACAATGTCAAAAAGCGTATAAATTATCCGCTCATCAAAGCGATTTCAGCCTTTCCACTATAATCTTAGTAACTCCCTTGTAATTGACATTGCACAGTGCTATAGGGCGAAATTGAGAGATAAATTCGGGAGCTTGAACCTTTGGAATGAGAGTTATTAGAGTTTGATTATAGTGTTTTCTAAGGCTTGGATTCTCCCAAATCTGATGCACAAATCTAATGCAGTTTTCCTGTATAATATCCCAGTTTTCTTTATAAAAAAGAGCCGGAAATCCGTCATATCCTGGGGCTTTTAGAGACCCAATGGAAAAGAACGCCTTTTTTATTTCCTCCTTGCTAGGCCTTTCATACATACGGGTTTGCTGGCTAATCTCCATCTCCTGGTACAAGCTTCTTCTGTAGTTGCTATCTGGATTTCTTTCTTCCTCATCGTAGAGCCATTTAAAAAAATTGACTGCAAGATGCTCCCGTTCTTCTTGATCTTCCTCCCATGTACCGTCTTCTCTTCTCAGCTTTAGGACCCTATTTTTCCTCCTTCGAATTATAGTTCTCGTATGGTAATATTTAGTATTACGATCTCCCTCCACAATCCAATTTTCTCTTGATTTTTGTAACCACAACACTTCTTCTTTTTCCATGATCTCCTCTAACTCTTTATTCAGCTGCTTCTCGAGATCCTCCAAGAACCGATTTCTTCCATAGCTTGGGCTCCTTTGGATTCCTTCAATTCTTCTCAACAATTCTCTTTTTCGTTTATGGATATTACCAAAAATATCTTTATTCCATCTCATCAGCACATTGGTGAGGGAAAATAAGGATGAGTGAAGATCAGTGTTCCCATTCCAATTCTCCTTGACGCAATCTTTGAATTCTGGGTGTAAATTCCACATAGCCTCAAAACAAAAAGGTCTTTGTCTGTTGTTGATGAGCTCTGGTTCTAGATTAATAAGCAAGGGGTGGTGATCCGAGTTAGATCTCACTAGAACCTCCACCTTTGCATTTGGGTACCTCATTCTCCATTCCACATTAGACAATGCTCTGTCCAATCTTTTAAAGACTCTATCAAGTCCCTCCTATTGCGGATCCTTCCAGGTGAATTTGGTACCTATGTAACCCAAATCAATGAGATTACATCTTTGGATCTAATCAGCAAATTTTCTGCACGCATTAACATCAACTTTGGCGCCGCCTTTCTTTTCCATAAGGTCAGCTATCTCATTGAAGTCCCCTACCATCATCCATTCCCCCCTAATCTCATTCGCCATTAATTGGAGTTCATCCCATAGTCTCTTTCGCTCTGCCTCTTGCGGGCTAGCATAGACAGTGGTTAAGAGCCAATTGCCTCTATTACTTTCCTTAACTTCCATATGCACGTATTGACTTTTCGATTTTATTATATTGATCCTTAGGTCAGGATCATTCCATAGAATCCAAATCCCACCACTAAAGCCTGATGCTTCCTCAATATGATGAAAATTCATACCAAAACTTCTAATAATATTAATTGCTTTATTACCACTACACCTTGTTTCCAACAACACCACTATATCTGCCTTAGTTTGTTTACAAAGTTCTCTTAGAGTACGACAAAACTTTCTACTTGCCGCTCCTCTACAATTCCATGATAAGACTATCATTTGAAAGGAATAATGAAAGACAAATACCTCAGTAAGTTGCCTTGTTCTGCTCCCCCTGAAGAAGTGCTTCATTCTCTATCATGTTATGATTCTCTATGCTCATGTGAACATCTTCACATTGCATGTTGCAAGCAATTGCATCCTCATGGCAATCTGTTTTCTCTTGGATTTCCTGCTCCTTTTCAAGCTCCATAGCTGCTTCTAGCATGATCTCTGTTTCAATAGAATGAAGGTCAGGTGGCTTGGGGTCAGGAGGGTGGTTTATCTCTTCTTCCATAGGTGTTGATATGGCGAGAAAAGAATCTTGTATGAAGGTATCTTGTATATCTATTTGGGTGTTGCTTTGAATGCATGTCCAATTTTCAGGATGGTGGCTATGTTGGTTTTTGACTATTTTTGTTTCAGAAGAGGCTATGTTATTTGGCTTGTTTGGTACTGGGTTAAAAGGGCTAGGTAGAGGTCCTGGGTTTGAACTGATAGGTTCATGAATTTTCTGGGTTGTTATTGGCTCATCTGAATTAGAGTTAAAGGTCTTTTTGGTTTTGGGTTAGTTGGGTTAGGTTGGTCTCCAGGTCTTGGACTTGCTGGTTTAGAGGTTTGAGCATGATTTTGTGTTTTATGGGTCCTGTTGGAGGTGATCAGTTTATTCTCTTTGTTTAATGCCTCTGTTTCAACTTGAATTTGCTTTTATGGAATATTCTGTTGACCGTTACTTCCTTCTAGTTCAACCTCATCCTCCTGTGTTCTTAGCACTGCGTACCTGGTACCACTACCCCAGCCTTTTCCATTCGCTCCTTTTTCCATTCCTCCACTACCCCCTGTAGTATTGTCTTTTTTTGCCCCTTTTCTGCCACGTGTGGATCTCTGGACCAACATCCAGGGTCCATATGCTTCATTCCTTTCTTCAATAACCTGCTAACCCTTATCTTTTTTTGAAATATCCGGATTACCCTCCTCTACTCTGTCCACAGTGGTTGTCTTCTCTATTCCCTCTACACCCTCTTTTTCTTTCTCTGTCACCCTCACCTCTATTCCTTCTGAATTTTCTAGTATTGTCTTCGGGCAATTAGACTTCTCATGCCCTACTACCCCACAACTGAAACAGATGTTGTGGATTCCTTTATATTCCACCTTATATTTAACTCCATTAATGGCATATTGAGAGATTAGGGGGGCTATTAGATCCAATTCCACACAAAGTCTGGCAAATTTTTCTCTACTTTTATCTGCAATGTTTGTATCAACTTTCAAGGTGCGTCCAATCACGTCTCCTATTTTCTTCATCATGTTCTCTTCATAATATTCAATAGCCAAACCTGGGAGTCTAATCCAAGCTGCGATTTTGTCTATGGTGGCTTCAAGAGGATTGAAATCTGGTTGCCAAAAACGGATGGATAGATAGTGGTTTAGAATTTTCCAAGGACCCTCTGTAAGAGCAAAATCGAGATCCTCCTGAGAATAAAACTTGACAATGAAAAATTCATTGCCTAAGTCAATGACCTCAATGCTACCCATTTTTCCCCACATAGCCTCCAGTCTTCTAGTAAGGGCCAGTAAGGATATACGCCTCCCAAAAAGTTTAACAATAAGAGTATCCCACCATGGGTATCTAAGTTCCTTCATGGCTACTTCGTTAATCCTGAAATTGAAGATACCTTCAATCTTCTCTACTGTAATTTCTGGAATTTGGCTTCCTTCCATATTTACCTCTGATTCCCTCGAATTCCTGCGGTCCTCGTCCTCTTCCATTAGCTCCTTCCCAGAAGAAGAGATGTGGCTCACTTTTTCTGTATCCATCGACACTCTACCTTTTTTGACGGTGTCGCTGAAGGATCATTTGGGGTTGGTGGTGAAATTGCCTTCCTCTTCCCTTTCTAGCATCCACTCCTCCTCTCTAGGGGTAAGGTGAGAACTAGAGTCCCCAGTAAAAGCATGCCCTTCCAAATCAGTTCGGACCTTTTTTCCCGGATTGTGTGACCGGGAATGTCCTCCTCGGACATAGCCGCCTCTCATGAGGTCGGAATCAGCTAGTTCGCGATTGGAAAAGAAACAGAAAGAAATGATTGTTATATGTTTTCTATTTTGGATGGTTTGAGAAATTGTTAAAAGCATCAACTAGACAGGGTCACTTCAAAAACAGACTGCAGATAGTAAAAAAAAAAACTTGATTTAATGGGCTTAAAAACTTGGCCCATGCACCAAATGTAATTAACTAATTATAATTTAAAGTTGTGTGAGTGTGTAGTGCATGGATATAATGTCTAGGATTGGAGCTGTATTGGACAAAAAATAGATTGATAACCTAATAGCAACTAGCCGCATAGCAAAACATGATATGTTCCAACTTTTAATTCTTCCTCTCCCTCAACGTCTGATTTGTTCCAACGGCAGCAATAGCAGCCGTTGCCGCCGTTTTCTATCCCTCTCCCTTTCGTGTCTTTTTACAACCTTCTCTTTACTCATGTCTACCTCATTGTTTCTTCTTCTTTCCTCATTGTTTTGTTTAGATATGTTTCTACTTATGCCACAATCAATTTAGTATCTCTTTCCTCTTGCATTTGATAATCTACATTCCAATTTTTTTCGGAGGATGTCCCGAAATGAACTGTGAGATGGCAATGGGTTTTTTATTTTTTCCTATTTTTAAAATCGAAGGGTCCTTGGTTTGGTGCGATTGATCGATTTCTGGCCGATTTAGCGGTTCAACGACAGTTTCTCTCCAGGCAGTTTTGCATTGCAAACCGAATCGCATAAGCTAGCGATTCTCGGTCCGACCAGCTAGTGCAGTCCGATTTTCAGAATATTGGTGTATGGTGCTCATCTTAAAGAGGATAAGATTAAAATTTGGGAAGAATTTAAAGAGGTTAGAATAGAGGTTGGGGTCCCAATTATGCTGGGGTTGATTTCAATGAGATTCTGTGTTTTAAGGATTGACATGGATGTAATAGTCTAAGCCAAAGTAGCGAAGATTTTAACCATTGGGTAAACTCCATGGAATTGGTGGACTTACCTTTGTGTGGAAGGAGGTACACATGGTACAGAAGTAGATCGTGTAGTTGTACTGATAGAATTCTAGTAGATTTTGAATGGTTGCCAAATCCTTGCCTTCTCCTTGTTGGCACAGAGAAAGTGAATTGGGGTCCTAAGCCTTTTTGGTCCATGAATGTGTGATAATCTCATGGGAGCTTTAAATCTATGGTGAAGGAGGAGTGGTTGAAATTAGAGGGAATGTGTTAGATAAGATGAAGGCGCTAAGAAAATGGTTGAAAGTTTCGAACAAAGAAAAATTTGGATATATTGACAGAAACATTGACAAGCTAAAGAAAGAAATTAATGATATTTGATGAGAAGAGGGAGTTAGAAGACAATGATGAATATCTTATGGCTAGGTACACTTCTTTTATTGGTTCAAACAAGATCACATTCAATCTATGTAGAAAACAAAAATCATTAATATTAGGATAAATACCCTTTTTCGGCCCAAACAATTTTTCTATGAGACATAGTGCATTCTAATCATCGTTAAATCTTAGTTAGGTTCTCACCCATAAAGAAAATTAGACAAATCGACTCTGCTACTAATTACCAAAGAGTTGTCCACATGACATGTTAGATGGAGTCTAATGTGTCAAAGTGTCAGTGCCATGTGTCAGATCTTTTGGTTGGAGGAATTAAAAACTCCCTCTTGATATCTTCTCCTTCTTCTTCATCCTCCTTCTCTTCTCTTCCATTTTCTTCCTCTTCTTCAGAGCCATCATCAATGGCTACCCATAAATTAGAAAATAACCCCTAAAAACCCACACAAAACCACAAAATTCATACCTTTGTTCGGTGCCACTTCTTTTCTAATTGCACTACTCCTCCACAGCGGCCACCACCAATGTTAGAAGAAGCATCAGAGAGGGAACAACAACAATGACGAAGAATCACAAGTGGAATGTATCCACCCGCTTCGGGCACATCACGTCTTTAAGGAATTCGGCCAAGAGGCGCTCTCTCCTCCGCATCAAACTCGTTTTCTCCTTCCCCTCCTATCTCCACTCTGCCACCATCACCTCCTTCCACTGCCCCTTCTTCACCTTCATTGTCATCTATGCCCTCCTCTTCCTATTCTCCCCCCTTCCTTCACGTTCTCGCCGCCCTCGTTGTCCCTTCCCCTGCCCTAGCTTTCCTCGTGCCGACTATGGCCTTATTTCTGGAGATATACTTGATGGCTATGATGCACGGACACTGACACGGACACGGGACACGACACGACACGGGACACGCCGACACGCGAATTTTAAAATCTTACATGACACGGGGACACGCATATATATAAAATATAAAGTATTTTTTAGATAATTATAATGATATTTTGATATTTTATTGATATTAAATTATAAATTAAAATTTTTAATTTTTTAATGTCTTATTTTAATTATATCAAGTATTTAAAATATTTTTTATTTTAATAAATAATAATATATACTATATCTAAATTTATTTTAAAAATATATGTTAAGAATAAGACTAGACACGCAGACACGTGATTGTATTTAGGTATGTCTAGAAGTGTTCGGAGAAGATTTTTTTTTATTAAGACACGGTTGGACACAGCAGACACGCGTGTCGGACGAGTGTCGGTGAGTGTCGTGTCCAAAATATGTCCGACACGCGGACACGATAACCCAGCGAAGTGTCCGTGCTTCATAGCTTGATGGCGATGCTAATCCTGGAGCTGGTGGTGTTCGTGGCGGTGGAGAGATTTGGATGGGTAGCGATTCGGATTGGGCATGACATCATGGTGAGGAGGAGGATGTGCACGTGGTTGCTGTCGAAGATGTTTGTGGCAGTTTTGGGGCTATTCGGTGGAAGGTGGTTTAGGGTGATGGTGGTGGTGGTTTAGGGCGAGAAAGAGAAGAGTGGGAGGAAGAGGAAACCACGGTGGTAGTGGTGAAGGTGAAACTCGATGATGATGGAGATGGAGATGAGAAGAGAAAGAAGAAGAAGAAAAGGAGGAAATGGAGGAGAAGAGGAGGAGGATAAAGAAGAAGAAGAGGAAGATGTCAAGAGGGGTTTTTAGTCCCTCTAACCAAAGGATTTGACACGTGGCACTAACACTTTAACACATTAAACTCCACCGGACACGTTATATAGGTAACCCTTTGGCAATTGGTAGTAGGGGTTGATTTGTCCAATTTCTTTTTATAGGCGGGACCTGATTGAGGTTTAATGATGATTAAAGTGTTATATATCTCACGGAAAAAAGGTCAAAGCCGAAAAGGATATTTACCCTTAATATTATTATTCCTTTCTCATCCTTTAAATTGTTCACTACTTAATCACACTAAAACTATTCAATTTTCTTCCACAATTTATATATTAATTTACTCTTAATTAATTAAAAATTGATATATTCCAAGATTATTGTGTAGTAATACGATAATAATTAATTAATTGAAGGGGCAAGTTCTGAAATTAGAGCTGAAACAGCAAGGGTGTTAGCAAAGAGAGGAGTAAGAGTAGTTATTGCAGCAAAAGAGTTAAAGAAAGCAAAAGATGTGATAGAGAATATCCGAAAGGAGACATCAAATGCTAAGGTTTTTCTGTTAGAGATTGATTTTAGCTCTTTTGCTTTTATTCATAGATTTTGTTTTGGGTTCTTAGCTTTGAAACTCTCTCTCTCTCCTTATTAAAATTCTATATTTAGGATGCAATGACTTTTGTTTTGACAGAAACAATATAAAAATATTCTCTCCAAACCTTGAATTCTCTGAAGATAAATTTAAAATGACATTTTCTACAAATTATTTAGGTACAATTTTCAATATTTATATATAATTACATTCTTCAATGATCGAATATACTAAAAAACAGAGATAGACTAATACGTTCAATTAACAATGTCTCAAATTAAGTAAACATGACAAAGATCTTAGTCTCTATCCCACCAAAAAAAACTAATATGTATTTGGATAATATATATTCATCTGCTTAAGGAAGTATCCAAAAGTTGAATTTCACTAAGTGAATACATAGCAATTACTCATCCGCTTAAAAAAGTATTAAGGAGGTTTAATTCCACCTAGTGGATATATAGCAATTCATTGACTACTAACAAATCATTAATAACAAACCCTTACATAAAATTATGATCTTTGAGAAATTAGTTATTGGTATATAAAATTAGAGAATACCGACATACAAAAAATAAATTTTTTGAATGATTTTTTACAATACACTTGATTAATGATTGTAATAGTTTTCTATTGTCAAACCGCCATAGTATAATTTATTTTATATAAAGAACATATTTAAAAAGTTATTATTTAATAAAGTTGTGCTATTATATTTTATGAATTAATGTATTTAAACATTTTGTAAAAATGGGCTATTAAATATCCTTGTTATTGGTCAATCTAATCTCCTATCTTCATTAATAATCAGTAGACACTTCTTAATTAGCTGAGAAAAGTTGATATCATATGAAGAAAAATGAGAAGCAACATCTAACATGTTTATATGTTTAAAGCCTTCTAAAATAAGAAAAGGAGCAATATTGTAAACAATACTTTTTTATGCAGGACCATCATTTTATTATGGAGCAAGCTTTGAAATACTTTAGCCTTCATTCAGGATGACAGGGTCCTCATATCTCGCATCTCTTGTTTGTTGATGATCTGTTTTTATTCATGGAAGCATCCCCAGAACAGATGAGAATTGCTATAGAGAGTTTGGAGGAATTTAAAAAGGCTTCGGGCTTTAAGGTAAATCCAATGAAAACTTCACTTTATTTCTCCAAGAATGTTGTTGTACGGACCAGACAAGAGATTGTTAGATTGAGTGGTTTTTCTGAAGTGGAAAGTCTAGGAAGGTATTTTGATGCCGTATTTAATAATAAGAAAAAAGAGAAGGATAAATTTAAAAACATTATTGATAGAGTGGCTGGGAAGTTGAAAGGGTGAAAAGCAAAGTGTCTTTCGTTGGGAGCGAGAATTACTTTAGTGCAGTTTGCCATAAGTCCTTCAATTAACTTTGATATGATGTACACCTCCATACCAGAGGGAGTTTGTTTGGAAATTGAAAAAATGCAAAGAAAATTTATATAGGGAGAGGAGACTAATAAGAGAAGAATACACAATGTTAACTGGGAGGTTCTATGCAAACCAAAAATAATTAGAGGAATGGAGATCAAAAGGCTTGAGGCAATGAATGAAGTTTTTCTTGTTAAACTGTTATGGCATCTACTAAAGAATGAGAAGGCTTTGTGGTCTGAGGTTCTAAGAAGTAAGTACGGGAGAGGAAAAAATTTACTCCATGAACTTCAAATATGCTCATCAGATTCAACACTATGGAGAAGCTTGGCCAAAGTTTGGAATTGCTTGATCCAAAATACTTACATCTCTATTGGGGATGGAAGATCAACTAAGCTTTGGACTGATAAATGGATAAAGGGAGGCTCCCCTTTAATCCAATGCATTGCTGCGGGAGAGGAGGTGGATCTCAGTCTAACAGTGCATAATGCCATCACTGTAGCAGGGGAATGGAATGTAACTTATTTGCAGAATTTTCTGACTGAAGACATCTTAAGTACCATCAAAGCCATGCCGCCAGCGATGGACTCTATGGGACAGGACACGTTAACCTAAGAGCTCACAAATGACGGAGAATTCTCAGTATCTAGCGCCTATAGCGCACTAGCTCAGCATGAGGAAGAGCAAGACCAAGTTTGGACCCTGATATGGAGGTGGAAAGGACCTCACATAATAAAAATTTTTCTTTGGATGGTGGTTCATAAGAAAATACTCACATCAAAGAGAAGAGCAAGAATGTTCTTCTTTAGAGCTCCCTTCTATTCTTGAATTCGGTGGAATCTGACTGCGGATCAGACCAAAAGCGATTGGATGACGTAATTTTTTGTAACTTGTTGGTGGATATGGTAGTGGAGGAACAAATAAATCTTCACACTTCCTTTTTGTAGATCTCAAAATGCCGACCATCTTATTCAGAAATACATTAAGAATATAGAAGAAGTCTTTGAGAGGACCAAACCCTTGGAGAATCAGCAAACGCGGGAGGAGATACATATTGGCTGGTTGAAGCCACCAGAGGGATGGTCAAAGCTCAACTCAAACGGAGCTGTGAGCGGGAATCCAGGAAAGGCGAGATGTGGAGGCTTAATTAGAGATAAGAATGGAAGGTGGATCGCTGGGTATATATAGTGAACATAGGAACATGTACCTCAATTCAAGCCGAGTTGTGGGGAATATTCCATGGTATTAAAATTGCATGGAAGTTGGGCTTAAGATTTTTGGTAGTGGAGTCAGACTCCAAGGTAGTAGTGGATATGATCAACAAGGCAAAGGATTCAACACAACATCCAGTGCCTTTAATAAGAAGAATTGGTGATTATCTCAAAAGGAATTGGTGTATTCAAATCAAGCATATCTATCGAGCAGCAAACCAATGAGCGGACTCGCTTGACAAGGAGAGTTTTAAAATTAATCCTGGCTTTCTTTTTATAGATCAGTTCCCGACTAGATTAAGACTAATTTTTACTAATGATTGTAGAGGGATATCTTTTTCTCGAATAGTTGCTGCTTTATAATTTTTAGGCTTTGGCCACGTCACAATACAAAAAAAAAATACTTTAGCCTTCATTTTTTTTTTTTTTTTGGTCATGCCTTCATTTTTAATAAACAAATATATCAATCACCGAGCAAGAGCAAGCATGCGCCATTTTTTAATTGATTCCAAATCAAAACAAACTACATGGCCCATTCCCATAATATAATACTTCTATTGATTATGTTTTGTTGTTCTCCTTATCTGAACCAAAGAATCGAAGACAACAAAAAGAGAGGGGGTAAAGAAAAATAATGAACAAACAGAAAAGGAGACATGATTAGAGGACACAATAAATAAAATACAACAAAATTCAAGATGGGTCGTAAAGAAAAAGAAAAGTCACATAATTCATTTGTTTACTATTTTCCAACTTTAATTGCAGGACATTTTTTGTTAACGAAGATTCTATTAGAGAAATTGATAGATACAGCAAAGAAGACAGGCATTGAAGGAAGAATAATAAACGTTTCCTCTGTCATCCAGAGGCTGTTTTCGCTTCAATGACATGGTCGCCGGAAAAAAGTACCACCATCACTTGCTTCTTATATGCTAAATTTTCAGAACATGTCTAACAATTGCACTAAATGATGGATACTAACCATTGTAATTCTCTTCCCCATGACAAATGCAGCTATAATGGCACACGCTTATATGCTCAGTCAAAATTGGCCAGCATTCTACATGTGAAGGAAATGGCTAGACAGCACAAGGTTAGAATGACATCATAATAACACACCTAAACTTTATGTTTCATTATGCTACGAAAGTTAAAACTTTGCATGTCCCTCTAAAATATTCTTGGAAATTGGGTGATAACACAGCCAAGGAATGCTAGAGTAACTATCAATGCAGTTCATCCAAGAATTATTAGAGCTCATCGGGGCTTAATTACGGGTAAGAACAAACGCTAATTATTTTGGCATCGGTATGGTTGTTTCACACTTTGATATAAGATTGAAGAAGTTACTCAACGTTCACATAACTTCCTTGCAGATTCCCTATTTTTCATCGCATCCAAGTTACTCAAATCAATATCGCAGGGTGCGGCAACCACATGTTATGTTGCTCTAAGTCCACAAGCAGAAAGGGCGAGTGAGAAATATTTCAGATTGCAACAAATGTAACTGCTCAAGAATAGAGTACACTTTATGTGACTGGCAATCATAATCACTAGGTGTCTAGGTCACATGGTAATTTTACAGCAACTTTCACACGCAAAAGCTTGATACATAATGGTTAACAATAAGAAAATTCACACAAAAGGGTAGCCAAAAAGAAAACACAAAAACCATGGAGATCTAACTGAATACACTGCTTCATTTACAAAGCCAATGCAAGATATTGGTACCATAAGTCCATAACGACGGATATCAAGGGAGGGAGAGGGGGATATAAAAAGAAGCAATTTCCACATAAGGAACACGGCTTTTCAAAAAAGCTACATTAAATTCCTGTTTCCCAATACATAATAAGATACAATATCCATTTTTTGGAGATCTCTAATCTGCTATATACAGACATCGAGAAGGTAAATAAATCTGAAGTGTCTGTTAGCTCTTAGCAACGTTAACCATAAGTCATGCCTATAAAGATCACTTCAGCAAACTCAGCATGCATCATAAAATGAGGAGGCAAGCATCCTCCATTTGGATTCATCTCGTGGCCTGCATATAAGGATATACCACACCAGTAACTGTCATATTCAGAGAGACATACCAGAACAACACAGTTTTCTAATGTAGAAAAGTTGCCACTAAAATGAATTTCTCATTAAACAGTGACAGAATCCCAGAACACTCCCCCCCCCCCCCCCCCAAAAAAAAAAAAAAAAAACCCTCCACATTTTACCCCAGGGTAGGTGGGGAATGGGAGGGGATGCAACATTGCCGAACTGAAGAATGGGTAAAGATATAACCTCAAACATATCGTGGCAGCATGTGTCTACATGCTTGCAATTGACAATATCAAATTCTGAAGACTTCTTTTCTGTGCTGGGAAGAGTTATATTTACATTTTAGTTATAATCTACTTGATTCTGACTTTTCATTTTGGTTTAGTATTGAGTTGAATTTTCTTATATTACAACAAAAAAATCAAAATGAAAATACTAATTAATGTTTTCTATTTTAGGCCATCGAATATGAAAACAGAGTCATAATCATACTCATACTGCTCTACTTTATTCAGGTTGAAATTTTTTCAACGTGGGACCATTTTACCTGTTTATCCATTGATAAATGAATCAAATATATACAACAACAATAAAGCCTTATCCCACTAGGTGGAATCGGCCACATGGATCAAACGACGCCATGTCCAGTAATTTATTATGCAAAACAAAATTTGAAAATCGATACAAACATACATTTTTAAAATCACTTTTCAAGTAATATATCCAAACACAACTAATTGCATCATACCTTCAAACGAGGAGACCGGCGAATGGATGATGCGGAACCAGGAGATAGAATTCCTGAATTTACCCTTCTTTGAATATGTTGTTTGTTAATATTTGAATTAACTTTGACAGGCTCAACATGATCATTGATTCCCTCAGCCGTAGTATCACTTCTAGCAGATGACATTGATAAAACTGGAGCAGATGCAGACATCAACATAGATTCTTCATGTTCAACTGTAGTCTGAACAAAACCCCCTGTTTTTTCATAATTTTAGAATATAACACTTATAAGAAGCCCTTTTTCATCAATGTTCCAAATACTATTTAACAAGTTGAGAGAAGGGTAACATGTCAGAGCTTGACAAAGATAGAACTGCAACAGACTAGGGTTCATAATATTATCTTAACAGACAAACAACAGAATATATTTGAAAAATAACATTCATATAATAAACAATAAGAATAGTAATGATAAACTGGACTAACAAATAAAACATCATTTGACCAAGATAAACATGATGAATAGCAATGACTCAGTTTGACAGAATACCATCTGGTTTACTCCTCATAAAGACAAATTCATGGTTTACATCAAATAATAATTAGATTGAACAAAAGGTCAGCTCAATTGTGATGTGATTGAAGTGGCCGTTCCAGACTTCCAGCCTCATAATATATAGGAACCCCATGGTCTTAATGGCTTAATGCACTCATATAAAAGACTAGAGATATGACTATACCTTGTGTCACTGCCTCCTGGAACTTTTTCCTCATTACTCTAGCAAATTTAAATAACCCATTTGTCTTGTTTAATTCATGGATCAGATCTTCTGTGTTTTCAAGGGAAGGTTCACAACTTAACACTGATACAAAAGACAAAATTCAGATTTCTTGAGCTAGTATATCAGTATACTTTTAAGATCATAGATGAAACCGGATATCCTGCTTACATGTGTAAGTATTGTTTTCATGGCGGATGGTAAAAGAATATTCCTCATTTGGGTTGTTCATGTTTATATTCTTGAATGTGAATTTTACTCCTGAAGAGCAGAAGAATTAGTGATAGTAAGTTTGAAAAGAATAATCCATGGACAAAAATATTGACATCAATTACCGTGTCCACCTTCAACATGAAAGCCAAGGACCCTATTGTACCAAGAGATGGCCTCCTGTGTTTCATCTTGTTCAATTCTTTCATTTGACCTCCCTTCAGATGCTGCTAAAGCTATTTACAGAAGAAAAAGGAAGCTAGGAGAGATGAGCTCAGAGTAGTTCATAATATCTCTTACATCACAGAATTTCAAACATCAGTAAGTCGGTCAATAAAGATAACGGAAAAGGGAAATAGAGACGACATAGTTACAAAACCATTGTAAATCATCCTTCAAAACTTCTTTCACAAGAGTTGCAACCAGAAATCATGTGTAAATAGAGAATATAGATTTCTTGATATTATAGTATGAAATTACTCAGTCTAAATGTTTAAACTAAAAAAGGGATGCATATGAATAATTATATTTTTAACATGTTTTTTAAATTTTCTTATACTATTTTTCTTTTTTTTTTCTTTTTTTTTTTTTTTTAGAATAACAAATATTAAACTCTAGCTTTTTTTTAGTCATAAAAATTTTAATACTATGTCATAAAATCACTCAACCAAAAGATTAAATTGATAGGATATACATGAATGGAAGACCAGGATGAAAGCACTTTTGACTCGTGCTAAAAACATGATTAAAAATCAACATTCCAGAGATCAAAAGGATTAAGAGATGAAAAGGAAATTCGCACTATGCTGCATTCTGGCAAGTAATGATACTAAGGGATAACTATTTTTCTCTTTACAATGTTACTCATTTATAATATTTGCAGCTTGCTATAATGATTTCCAAGATGAATTGCAGATAGTTGGTGGCACCAACACCTTTAATTATAATGCACAATAATAATATAATATATAGTAGTAGCATAGTAGCCATTACAAAGATAGAGGCCAGAGGGATTTGTGTTGACAGATGCTAACTGCTACATTTTAAGTTGGTCATTATGGCTTATTACACTACACCAGTGCTAATATCTAATTATTATCTTTACCATGGAAAATGAAGGGCAATAATGCAAACTTAATCTTCGTATACTTCCCTTTGAAAGTGGTAGATGCTGTCTTTTCTTTTCTTTCTAATTTAGTACGTTTATAATTTTATGTTGAATTTCTTTAAGATTTTATTGTTTTTAATTTTACTTTGAATTTAATTTTTTATTTTCTATTTTATTAATATGTATGAAATATGGAATGATTGAATTTTATATTTGCTTGAAAATTTTAATTTTCCTGCGGATAGGGTAAGGTAGGATAGGATTGAGAACTTTATGGTGCAGGTAGAGTTACTCAACCCACGGGTAGGGTAGGATTGAGTTTTAAAAAAGTTTTCAACCTGCAGGTAAGATTAGGGTAGAGTCCAAACCCTACCCTACCCTATCCATTGCCAACCCTAAATCTAGCCTTATCCCACCATAACTTGGGTTTCTTTTTTCTTTTGTTTATTTGCTCAAACCTGTTTGTTTGAGTTTGAAACCATCTTTATTTTCATTTAAGTATTATTTGTTCCGAGTTGATTTTAATATCATATTTTGTTCCTTTTAATCCCGCCCCCTATGCATTATTTCTTTTTCTGATTCTATGACTTGTGTTTTTCACTTCTGCATATTTGAGCTTACTGCGGTTGAAAATTCCCCATATGTTCTTAAGTAATAGACCAGAGATTGCTGCACTAGCACTATGGCTAAAACCATAACTTCAAATACCTCTCACAAAATCTGGAACTGTACGCTCCCTTGAAATAAACAGCACTAACTTTCTCTATGTAATACTCACCACTGAGTATCCTCTTATGACAGAATAATGCAACAATAATGTTACAATCAAGACAACTTTTATTGGTCCCAATATCTAAGATATATCCATTTATCTGTCCACCCATGTAGTAGAGATTCAGAATGTATGTTGATGTTATGAGTAGCATCTTTTTATAAACGTAAGTTAAAGTAGCATCTTTGTCATTGGCCAGCCCACTTTGATCCATAACTCAATAATCAAGGATCCATAGAGTATCTTACATCAGGAATTTCAATAAAGAACTAAACCTCAAACATAAAATTCACACATTTTTCACAATATTTAAATCTTCCAGTGAATTATAGTTCAAGTCAGAAACCTTTCTGTACAAATTACATATAACAAAACTTTTGTAACAAAATCTTTGACAATTCTGCTATGTCGACCCAGCCAATGTATTATTTAGTATAACTTGATTCCATTCAACATATAATTTGTGAAAGTTTACACATAACTACATAAGTTTTAATCCATCACGTAAAATACAATCATACTAGATGTATACTAAAATCAGTCACCAAAATTAGCCAACAGTATAGAATATACATTGAAATACAAAATACACATTGAAAATGAGTTAAACTACATATATATTTATACAAAAGTACAAGGTGACTGATTTTGGTGTGCAAATAACATTTTTGCGTAAAATATGCCCACCAAAAACAACCAAGTACAAACACAAGAAAAATTATCTACAACCATGTGATTCAAATGTCAATGCCAGAACAACTGAAAATCTTTAAACAAATTACGTATTAGGTGTTAACAAGTTATAAAGCGGATGTTAACAACTTCCACTCTACTACAGAAACAAAACCAGAAACAGCTTATTTATTTAAATAGCTAGAAATAGTTGCAACCACATGCAAAAAATAGGTAATTACCAAGAGACTGTCGAGCGAGAAATTCCGCAAACTCTTGTTTCTTTGTCTGCTGCTGCTGAATGCTTGCCTTAAGGCCTTCCACTCTAGCCTTTGCAGAGGCAATAGCATCCGACAAGGCCATTCGTTTGGCTTCTTTACGGGTCTTAACTGAACCATCAAAATAATATACAGCAGATCAATTTAATTTTAAAAAACAAAAAAAAAAAAACAAAACAAAAAAAAGGTTGCAGAGAGGTAACACTAAATTATCAATATGTTCCCAAAAGGTTACACGATGATTTATTGCAAACACGAAAACTAGATGAGCGATTTCAATTCTAACTAAAAACCACAAAAATAAAAATTTAAGAAGAAAATCTAGAATGAAAAATAAAAAAGGAAGTTGTAGAATAAAAAATGAGAAAAGAAAACCAGGAGTACCTGCAATTGCTTTGACCAAATCATCCTCGGCTTCCCTAACTTTACCTTTAGCCTCTTCCAATTTCCCTACAAAAAAAAGAATCAGTAAAGTACAAGAATAAAAACTTAACGACAGTAACATTTCTGATTTGTAGCCCAGAGTAAAGCATGAAGTAGAAACCCTAAGACCTTGAAGTTGAGCTGTTTCATGAGCGGTGGACTTGAGGGATTGGAGGGATTTGGAGGATGAAGCGACCAAGTCATCAATTTTGCGCAGTTGAAGAGGGATCTCTGAGTCACATATTGAGCTCACCGACAATTCCATCCTCTTGTTTCTTCTCTCTTTTTACTCTTCCCCACGAATGCTTTTCAGCAAGGCTGCGAGAAATAAAAAAAAATGACATAAACTATGCATTGAATAATAAACCACTCCAATTTCACAAAGTTACAAAAGTTTCCAAATTCAATTTCCATCATTCCCTCGAAAAGGTGGAATGCATCAAAAAAGCAGAACCGTGCAATCTAATAGCCAATGATAGTACAAGATTCAAACTTTAACCAATTCTAAGTTTCTAACAACAAGAAACCACACACAGACACGGAAGGACAAAAATAAACTGAAGAAGCAGTGCTTACGGGCGGCGAGGGAGAAATGGAGGTGACAGCGAGGAGAACACGGCCGAGCAGAGAGAGACACGTTCGCAGTGAACCGGTGAGACAGAGTGAGGTCGGAGAGAGAGAGAGAGAGAGATCGAAGAGAGAGCGCGCGCTTAAAGAAAATCAAACAAAGACGAGGAGAATAGGCTCGAAGAGAGAGAGCGCGCTTAAAAACCAAGGTTGTGACTTGTGAGAACCGAACTGGTCACTGATTCAGTAAAGTGACTAATTTAATGAAATTGGAATGCAATTTTAAATTAATAAATTTTAAAATTTTATTATTTTATATAATAATTTATTTATATTTTATCATTAAAAATTTATAATAAAATTTTTTTATTTAATTTTTAAACTAGAATCAAACTCAACCGCTTGACAATTAAGATAAGAAAAAATATAGGAAGACAATGAAAAATACTAAACAATGTGAATAATGAATATATCGGATATTTATTTTACTATGTGTGCGGATGGTTATTCTAATATTAAAATTTAGGTGGTTAATTTAAAAATATAATGTGTTTTGATTTGATTGGCAATTATTCATGTTATTCAAAAAAGTTATTTGTTGCCTAATATTACCCGAAAGATAAACACTCTAAGAAAAGAATTCTTGTAATATAAGAACTAAAGAAATGAATTCAGAAATTTAGAATGGAAAATATTATTAAGAATCAATACACACTAATCATATTATTTTGAGCTAAAAACTGAATCACACTTCTAAATACAAGATTTGCAATCTATGCTATATACATGAAAATTATTGACATGAAACAGAATAACTAACTAATCAAGATTTTATCTACTTTTCTTTCGCTCTTTTCTTGAACCGAATCTTGTTCTATTACATTTGTATCCTCAATATTAATCAAGTATTCAACAAAAACTCAGAATTTAAAAACTTCTCGGCATCCAAAGTCATCCAAAGCCAGAGAATCCAAAAACAAAAAATTAAACAAAGAATCTGTTATGCAGATTTTTAGCAAAATCTAGGTTGGTTCGATATCTAATGATTTATAAGTGAAACCTACTCCTCTTATGAGTACCAGTTTTCAAATTGTGCACCAAAAGATCCCAATTTTGGACGAATATAGAAGGAAAGGAAAAATTTGAAATGTAAAGGGAATTTAAATGACTTGAAATCAAAATTACAGAACAAAGTAAATGACTTGAAATTAAAATAAAGCAATAAAATACCTTTAACAAAGGTCAAAGGACTTTGAATTCGAAAGACAATACGGAAATGTTAAAGAAGAAAACAAAGACTTTGCAAAGGAAAGTAAATTTGCAGAAAGAGTAAAGATTACAAAAAATTTTAAAGAAATATAAAAGACATGAAAGAAATTTTACGAAAAAAAAAGCTCTTTGCAGACTCAGAAAGTCAATGAAGAATTGGAAATGTGAGTGTGCGAGAGTATTTTTCTAAAAACGAATTTCAACCCTTATTCCTTCCATTCTTCAACTATTTATAAGAATCATTGACCAATCAAACTTCAACATATTTTCCATGTGTAAAAATTCTTTGATAATTGTTCGCGCATTTGTAGATGATCATGTGACTGCTACTAGTTATCTTTACTTGTTAACCTCCTTACCATTTCAATTGTTTCACCTATTTTTTTTAAGAGTTAATCTGATTAAATCCATCTTTCTTGTCGATAAACTCTTCCTGATGAGATTCACAATCTTTGAAGATACCAAACGAGTCTCAAACTCGATTTTTAAAACTTGTTTAATTTTGACTAACAAACTCTCCTTTAGGATTGACGTTCATCGCAATCAAACTGGGAATATAATGTTTAATCCTATATGAACAAGACTCTTTAAATGTTATATTCAATTAATTAATCTAAACAAAGTCCATTAACTACCCATGCCTCCATAAATCCAATAATTATATCCATTACAGCACGTTTTTCCATTAATTACAGCTTCTCTCTTCTTTAGTTTTACTTTTCAAGAATTTTTTTTTCAAATTTGAAAAAACAAACCACAAAAACCCTTCACCTCCAATAAAGAAGAACTCTATTTTCCTTTCACCGTTCTCTTCGGCAACACCTCCTCAATCAACGATAACACAACAGTGACTTCCTTAATTTTCAGGTTCTTTCACTTATTCTTCTCCTCATTCTATCTAGTAATTGTTCTATCTCCAACTTCATCTTTTTTCTTTCCCTGATTTTATTCCCTTTTCTATAAAAATGGCTTCATCTAAAGCTCCAGAAACTTCATCATCCAGAGATAAAGGGAAACAAATCTTAAATTGAAACTTTTGAACAACCCGATTTGAAAAAATGCAAGAAATAACAAAAATGAGATTGAAGAAAAAAATGATAAACCTGTACAAAAGTATGTGTTAATTTTCGGTGTATTTTGTCAATTTTATTATGTTTATTTGCATGATGATTGTTTGCTTTTTCAAGATACAGGAAAAAACTACATATATTCCAAAAAGTGGGCTCCACTTGACAAAAGCTCAATATGATTTTTCACAAATGTAAGATTCAATATCTGAAATTATTTCTTTGCCAAAATTTCCTAAAACCTTATGTAATTACTCTAGTTTTACTGAATAATATTTATTTTGTCCTTAGAAAGCCACATGTAAATTTGTCGAGTGAAAATGATTTTGTATTTCAAACACAGACATGCTGTCAGAGTTTTGTAAATCAGTCAAGTGATAACATGTAATTTCTATTTCTCTTACCATTTCCTTTATTTCTTATGCTACCATAATCTGCTTCTAATTTCATATCTGTTTTTTAGGATAAAAACCCCCTTTAAGATTTTATTCAAGAAAAAAAAAAGAAAAAACTACAAATATATAAGTTCTCATACAACAGAAGATGTATTTTTATTACTTGAGGTGTTGTGGTGAGATGATTTCGGTACATTACAAGTTCAACAAACAAGAAGAAACATTGCATGAAGTAAACCTTGTTCATGAAGCAAGAATAGAAAAAGAAATCTAATTGCAGGAAAGGATGAGTAGCACAACTATTGATATCGATAATGATCCTAAAGAACAAATGATTGTTCTTCGAAAACAAACTCATTCTCAATCTAAATCACTGGACATGTGAGTTTTCCAATTCACTTTCAATGTTCTAATCATTGAGTTAATCATTTGCACCTGAATGTTTACTGAATATTAACTTCTTCATTGTATGTCTTTATTAGAGTTCCACTTCAAGTATTTGCTCCTTCTTCGAAAACCCCTATCTCAAGTCTTTCGCAAACTCAACAACCTGCTGCAAAGTCTCCCATAAAGGAATATATAGAAGAAGAAGCCTATTAACGCGTAAGTATTAATTAAATTCTTTTTCTTATAGTTTCGGTGTATTTGGCTTGTCTTTCAATGTGTTTCACGTGATTTGAGGTGCATTTGGTGTTGTTTTTCTCTTTTAGTTGTAACTAGGCAACAGAATGTTATTATAGTGCTTCTGATATTTTTTTTGCATGTTTGAGTGATTTACATGAATTTTTGTCCATTTTTGAGGGATTTTGTTCAGGATTTGTGTAACTAGCCCATAGAAATTTGTTGTAGTGCTTCTGATGTCATTTTGTGCATGTTTGATTGAGTTGTATGTCTTTTTGAATTGACATTGTGTGATGCAATTGAGAAATAATAGCAGCGTATTTAGTTTGTATTTCGGTGTATTTCATGTAAATTGAGGTGCACTTAGTGTTGTTGCATTAATTAAATTCCTTTTCTAATATTTTTGCTGCATAATTCTTTTTGTGTAATCCTGCAATCCTCCACAACCTCAACAATTTGTTGCATTTGGTGTTGTTTTTCTCCCACTTTGGTGCACCATCATTTAGCTGTGCCTTTAGTCAATCAAGTAATGAAGCTACAATTACCCAAGAGGGTGAATCACCAGCTAAAATGAAAAATTCTCAAGACAGCCCAGAGCTGGTTGAAAAGTTAGAACAGTTGGTTGAGGTAATGAATACTGGGGTTGTAGCAGTATTGACATATGCTAAGGAGCAAAGTCCCCCACCAGAAAAGGTGCAGCCTACTTTGAGCTTTCTTGACAAGTTTAAAACTCCGGTAAAGTAAAAGGAAATACCAGAGGAACTTAAAGAGAAATACTATCACTGGGTCCCAAATATCAAGACTTATCAAGATGACAACACTAATGAGTGAAAAATGATATTCAGACTGAACCATGAATCTCAACTCGAGGCAACTAGAATGCACTTTGCATCTTTAAAAGCAAAATCATATATTGAAAATTTGGTAATCCTAGATTAACATTAATGATTTTCTTATGAGTTGTTGCGCCATATATGTAATAAGTTTGGATTTTTTTTTTTGTTTTTGTAGGTGGTTTTTGCAATGTGTCTCAATTTTAACAGGAAAAAAATTGAAAGATTTGAAAAACTCATATACTGTCCCCTCTGATATTGTGGTAAGCTCTACAGCCTCTACTACTATTGAACTTTTAGTGTATTTTAAAAATATATTGTGTGCTGAAGCTGTTTCTTTCGGTATTATTCAAATTTTGCAGAATGCCATGTTGGAAAAACATAAGGACAACTACATCGATCCAAAAACTAACAAGCCTTTCCACATCGAAGAGATAAGGAGTATCTGCCATTTCTGAACAAAAAAAGCTTTCATCCCATCCATTTGTAAGTTTTATTTATAAAGTTTCTTAAATAATTCTTTTATTAGGTGCCAATTAGTTTAAAATATTGTTCTCTCTAGCCAAACTTTAGATATTTGTCCCATTTTGCTATACGGATCATTGGTGGCTATGGATTGCGGATGTTCCAAACAAAAATTTTCATGTCCTTAACCCATATCACAAAAAGTTCCCTTCAGAAGCTAGAACAAAAATTAATAAATTTGTTATAAATTATTTATGTGATACATATTTCCATTTTTTTTGTATAAATGCTCTTGCTTTTGTCTATTGTTATCATTATATAAATTTGATGCACTTTGGTTTGAAGCAAGGTGCACTGGTATTTGTTTGTGTGACGTTATCATTTATTCATTTTGGTGTAATTAGATGAATATACTATGTCCCACTTGATATTTGGCTTTCTTTGATTTTTAGGGCTTGATGATTTCACAAATGAAGGTGTTTGCTAGAGTAAAACCTTTAATAGATAACGATGAGGGAGTCGAAGCACCATACATTAACATCAGTGGGCAGCATACAACGTATCAATCTTTCTATCTAAGAAATTTTACTGTGTTTTTGTTACTATCCTATTTTAATGTGTTATTTCATTTTTGTCTTTAATGTTCTTTTTGTGTAATCCTGCAATCCTCTACAACCTCAACAATCTGTTGCGAAGTCTCCCACGGAGGAATATACGGAAGAACAACCTCAACAAAAAGCTCATGAGGAAGCTCTAAAAAAAAATCAGCATGTAGCTCCTCCTAATGTGTAAGCTCTACTTAATAAAATTCTTTTAAAATATTTTCTGTGCATTCTTAAATTATTTTATGTGTCACCATGTAGTCATCCACCCGCTCAAGACTTGAAAGCTGGGATAACGATAGTTGCTAATTAATGCTTTATTGAATGATGACTTTGGTGCACCATCATTTAGCCTTGCCTTTAGTCAATCAAGTAATGAAGCTACAATTACCCAAGAGGGTGAATCACCAGCTAAAATGAAAAATTCTCAAGACAGCCCAGAGCTAGTTGAAAAGTTGGAACAGTTGGTTGAGGTGATGAATACTGGGGTTACAGCAGTATTGACATATGCTAAGGAGCAAAGTCCCCCACCAGAAAAGGTGCAGCCTACTCTGAGCTTTCTTGACAAGTTTAAAACTCTGGTAAAGTAAAAGGAAATACCAGAGGAACTTAAAGAGAAATGCTATCACTGGGTCACAAATATCAAGACTTGTCAAGATGACAACACTAATGAGTGGAAAACGATATTCAGGCTGAACCATGAATCTCAACTCGAGGCAACTAGAATGCACTTTGCATCTTTAAAAGCTAACTCATATATTGAAAATTTGGTAATCCTAGATTAACATTAATGATTTTCTTATGAGTTGTTGTGCCATATATGTAATAAGTTTGGATTTTTTTTTTGTTTTTTTAAGTGGTTTTCGTAATGTGTCTCATTTTGAACAGGAAAAAAATTGAAAGATTTGAAAAACTCATATACTATGTCCCTCTAATATTGTGGTAAGCTTTACTACTATTGAACTATCAGTGTATTTTAAAAATATATTGTGTGCTGAAGCTGTTTCTTTTGGTATTATTCAAATTTTGCAGAATGTCATGTCGGCGAAACATAAGGACAACTACATCGATCCAAAAACTAACAAGCCTTTCCGCATCGAAGAGTATAAGGAGTATCTGTCGTTTCTGTATTAAAAAAAATCTTGCATCCCATTCATTTGTAAGTTTTTATTTATAAAGTTTCTTAAATAATTCTTTTATTAGGTGCCAATTAGATTAAAATATTGTTCTCTCTAGCCAAACTTTAGATATTTGCCCCAGTTTGCTATACGGACCATTGGTGGCTATGGATTGCGGATGTTCCAAACAAAAAATTTCATGTCCTTAACCCATATCACAAAAAGTATCCTTCAGAAGCTAGAACAAATTATTTATGTGATACATATTTCCATTTTTTGTATAAATTCTCTTGTTTTTGTCTGTTGTTATCATTATATAAATTCGATGCACTTCGGTTTGAAATAAGGTGCACTGGTATTTGTTTGTGTGACGTTATCATTTATTCATTTTGGTGTAATTATATGAATATACTATGTCCCACCTGATATTTGGCTTTCTTTGATTTTTAGGGCTTGATGATTTCTGTAACGCCCTAATTATCCTAAGTCTTACCTCGTGTCATAAAGCAAAGGTTAATCAAAGGTTACGACAGTTCTAAGGCTTATACGTATTATATATAGAAGAAGTAGTATATTCTAGAAGCCCGATGAAGGATACAACTCAAAAACAGGATTTGAAAAGCTCAAAACGTACTCACGAAGCTACAAACTTAACGCACAAGATTTAGACATAATATAACAAAATATGAGAGTATAATAGTATGAAGATCTAGCCACAGCTCGCGGAGTTTAAGCCGGCTAGCTATATATACAGACCATACAGAAATCTGAAAGTTTAAAAATAGCTTATACAAGTTTTTCTCTCAAAGTAAGCCTCTAGGCAAAAGTAAATACAAAAGTGAGAGGTATAAACAAAATAAGTAAAAAGACTCCAAAATACATCCAAGATCCTCCACTCTGTCACCATCAGAACAACTCACCGAGGTGGGTTGTGACTTGTGACCTGTATATGAAAAACAACAACAGAGTATGGTATGAGAACCGGAGGTTCTCAGTATGGTAATAGTGCCCGATGATGTAAGATATAAGACTCCGGGACGCTAGAAGCAATCCTAGAACTTCATATCCATCACAAGATTCATCTTAAAGCATAATTAAAACAATAAAGCATAATGTAAACTTAACATAATAAAATCTTAGGGAATTTTTTTCTAATCTAACAGTTCTCCGCTGTCCCACAGCCTTCACCAATCTATCCTCCATGCGATCCCATCGCCACCGCCTTCCGAACCTCCTCAATCCCAGTAGAAAACATAATTAATATTAATGCAAGTAAAACACAAGTATAGGCATACATGGCAAGTAATTCAAGTAGGCAATTAGACATGTTATACAAATAGGCAAGCAATTTTAAGTCGGCAAAGCAAACAAACAGATAGAAGATGCACATGATGAATGCCTGTCCTATTGGCTGTGATATCACATTGTCGGTTCAATTGCCAACCCGATACATCTACATGGAGATGTCGCCCTTCAGAATCATAGTTGGGAACCCTCGAGATATGGTACTCGGAATACCATCTAGGATTTTGTGCATGCACACTCTAGTGATCCGAAGGGATGCAAACATGATACTCTTGCCACGGACCTCACATCTCAACGCAAGCGGGACGAACCACCGCCTTTACGCTGCTGCCGCTACCTCGACAAGCGGGATCCAACCGCCGTCCCTGCCGGGCACATAATGTCTCAATAATCTCAATTTGAAAATGGTACATCAGTGGTTTTGAAAAATTATTACTTCATTGTATCAATAATTCATCATTTCAAACTCCGAGTCCTCGACTCATCTCAACCATTGTCAATTCAACATTTCCTTTCCGAACTCATTAGTTCATCAATTTCTCAATTCATGTATCTTCCTTCTTTCTCACTCTACCAAACCCATCCTCAGTATACCAAAAACCTAAGCCTCCGTTCTCTACTTTTCTAGAAAAATACCAATTAATTCCACCTAAGACTTTTCTATATGTTTTAATATCCAAAATAAGCCAAAAAGTATTAAATAGGTGTCACAGAAGTTTACAAGCTTGTTAAAAAGGTGGAATAGTTAAAAACAAGAGTTTAGTTGAAAAATAGGGCATGTGCGTACGCACAGGGTGCGTACGCACAAGTGCAAAATTTTTCAATTCTGTTCGCTCGCACAAGGCGTGCGAACACCCTTAACAGAATGCACCTTCCAACGTGTGCGTGCGCACAGCTTGCAGAACTTCGTTGGTTGTGTGTGCGCACAGGTTCAAAAATTCACGGGTTCTGCGTGCGCACACAAACCAAAAATCATAAAATTCTGCAACATTGCAGAATTCAAATTTTGACACCAAATTTTCAACAATCATATCTTCTTCTACCAAATTCGGATTTCCACAAATTTAAACTATTTTAAAGCTTGTTCAATTATCTTTCATTTGATATAGAATGCATTGAATTTCAAACATGGTAGCTCAAGATATGATTTATTGAAGTTCATCAAACTTTCAGTTTTACCAAAAGTTCACAAATTCTCAATTTTCCCATTTCACAACCAAAGCTAAACCACCATCTTATCAGACTCCCAAAAATATCAAATTCACATTTTTCATACCTCAATTCACCACCAAACCTCATGAAATCATCAATCTCCATTATTAAATACATAATAATACATTCATGTCTCAACCAATACATTAATTCAATTATCTTTCCACCATTTCTAACATTCATCATAATCAATTTCAAATCTCAATCTCCAATACAATACTATCAATATCAATATTTCAATTTGTCAACATCCCAAATCATCAAATCATCATACAATAATTCCAACAACCAATTTAATTCAATCCTATCCTATGGGTCACTAGCTTAAGTGTCCAAAAATATTATATATTATATAGAGGAAACCGAAATCATACCTTGGCCGATTCTCAATATGCCAAAAACCCAAAAATTGAACTCCAATAAGCTCCAATTTACCAACAAGCCACCAACTCATATTCAAAGGCTCCCAAATGTCCAAAGCAATTTCAACAAGCTTCAATATTCAAACTAACATTATTCATTTCACATAAATCAAAATCTAACACTCAAAATTAATCAATGTACAAGGGTTCTTGAGAAACCTTACCTCATTCACTGAAATTTGGGATAGAACCCAACATTTTCTCACTAATGATTAGTACCTAAACAACCAAAACACAAATTTTTCTCAAGATCAACACTCACCAAACTCGAAATTCTTAGGGCAATAGGAAGAAGGGAAAAATTCAAAATCTTACCTATGAAAGTTAAATGAAAGTAACGGGCTCGACAAGAGCTTCGCGTAACCGCTGACGGCACGCAAATCGGAGCACTGTAGCTTGAGATATGATGGATTGAAGTTGTATTTGAATAGTAATTTTGGAAACCCTCACTCTCTTCTCACTTCAGCTGCTCTCCCTTTCTTGAATGTGTTTAATGAGCTGAAGTGGGTGCCTTCAAGTGCTTATATATGTTGGGCTTGGGCCTAACTTGGGCCCGATCCAATCCGTTAGCGTTTTTAGCCCGTTTGGCCTAACTTTGGGCCAAACCTTTAAAATTAATGCCTGGTTTTCGAATTTAAATATTTTCCTAAGATTTTCTACTATTTTTAATTTTTCTCGCATAGTACCGGACAGACTTAAATCGGTTCAACCGATTCAGCTGCCAGTTTGCGGTTTTACTCGATTTTTCGCATAAAATGTATTTTTCGGCTCAGAAAAATCTACTGAGTCTAAAAATCATATTTAAATCCTCTAATCCTCATTCTAAATTTTCGGATTCTATTTTGGGTAATATTAATTATTTAATTAGACGATTAATTAGTCTCGATTCTTACAATTTCACAAAATAAAAGTGTTTGCTAGAGTAAAACCTTTGATAGATAACGATGAGGGAGTCAAAGCACCATACATTAACATTAGTGGGCAGCATACAATGTATCAATCTTTCTATCTAAGAAATTTTACTGTGTTTTTTGTTACTATCCTATTTTAATGTGTTATTTCATTTTTTGTCTTTAGCTAGAATTGTGCAATATATGTGATGAAATAGCTGAAAATAATTTATCTGAAAAAAAAATCAAAAAGGAAAAATATGTATGGAGGAATTGGAAATAGGTAACTATCGTTAAAAATAGATAACTTTCTATTACTATATTAACAGAGTTTAATAAATAAATTTCTTTAAACTGTAGGAACAAGTTGATCATTTTAGAGTCGAACATGTTTCGCTCATTCTCTTTGACAAAATAAATCAACTGAGAGATAAAATCTTTCAAGAATCCGAATCCATCAGACTCTCCAAGCCATCTGTTGCATTATTAAGTCCTTATTGTAAATTTTCATAATGAGATATTGTTGGGAATAATACACCATTCCCCCTTGAGAAAACACCTTTGACAGAGAAATAAAATAGACACAATCACAACACAAGAATTTAACGTGAAAAACTCCAATTACCGGAGAAAAAACCACGGCCGTTGTCAAATGACAACCAGAGAATATCACTATGTAAAAATTGTTATAACACATAGACTTCTTTCTCTCACCGGCACCCCAGTACACCCACACTCTCTCAAAGCAAATATCTAACTACACCTCACAATACTCTCTAATAAAGAGTACAGAGAAAAAGAAAAATCAGATACAAGCTTAAAGTTTTCTGACTGGTGCAAAAACAAATGGAGAACTTAGCCTCATATTTATAGCCTAGGCCACCCACTCCATTTGCTATCCTGAGCAATGTGGGACTAATTCAACAAAATCCTAACAGATATTAATAGTAGATAGTTTGAATGTTGTAAATTGTTAAGAAATTTTATATTGGTTGTCTACTAAATTGTCTGTATAATGTATAGTTAAAACAAACACATATTTTGTATATTTGTAAATATTCAATCCAAGATTTTCATAAAATTTCTTTAAAAAATTAAACTTCTATGAACCTGTCTGTACTATATTGATATCATGTTAATATGAACGAATCCAGGTTCACAAAAATGCGAAAAAAGAAAAATAATTTCTATAATATATCGAATTGCTACACCAAATACATCGAAAGCTATTCAAATAAACACCGAAAATGCTTATAAATTTTTCTGTAGATTTTCATGGGAAGATATAGAAATTGTGTAGGTTGAATTTCTACATTGCTTAACTATTGAATTGTCTGTGTACTGTATATTTAAAACAAACAAATCCCTTGAAAAAATTGAAAAAACTAATTTCAAAACAAACAGTAATATGGTAAAATGGAATAAAATAAGAAAATATAAAAAGTAAACCTCATTTCCATAAAAAAAATATTATATAGATTACACTGAAACTGTTACAAAATACCGAAATGCCTTCAAATAAATACCGAGAAATATATCTTATTCTCTTGAATTTCTGAACTGATAATTCACAATATGTCCATGATAATGGCTAAAATTTGACTACACCACTAATCAACCATCTAAAAGGTTCAACTACAAAAAGTAAATCATATATTAGCACAACTATTAACATGCACAAACTCAATTTTTTCTATTTAAAGCACAACACTTTTACCTCACTTAGAGCTTTCTTTTTTTTCTTTCTTTGAAGTTTTGCAATTTTTTTTTTCGTATTTGATTCCAATATATTTTTAGGATGGTCTCTTGTTGTCATGCGTGGAGGGTTTTGAAACTCGTTAATATCTTCCAACGAATCATCGTTGTGAGATAACAGACATTTTTCTTTGCTTTTGACTTTATATTCTTGCATCTCAACCATCGGATTATCATAAGCGCGGTGCAGAATCGCTGTTAACCCTCAGATTGTGATGCAAATTCACAAATATTTTGTGACCGAAATACCAAATCATCAAATCTTCTATTTCTTGGCTCCAATAAGGACTCGTCATGGCTATTCTTGATATGTGTGTGTGCCTCCTCTTTACGTTCTTACTTCGTCATTCTAATATATATCTTGGTGACACTTTATCTACTAGCTCAAAACTTAACGCGCTCAGAGAATGACGGTACAATATCCCTGTTGACTTGAATAATAAGCACTGGCATTTAACTTTAGCTGATATCCCATCATATGTAACTACTAACTTGTTGAATGTTGAGTTAGAAACCTGTTCTACAATTTCATATACCGTAAAATCTAGAGCGAACTACGTTGATCTTGTGATGTAATTCACCATTCCTCTAAATTGTGCATGGACTTCTCTAAACTTCTCGTGAGTATACATATACTGAAATTTAGCTTCTATTGATGATTTTGTTGCATACGGTATGATAGTATGAAAATCTGCAGCATCTGATTCTCTCTCTTTACTCTCTATTTCCTAGACAATTATCATACTATTTGACAAATTGGATAAATGAGCTATTGCGTGTAATAAACTTGTTAAAAAAAAGTATGCATGCTCTTGTTCCTTTGTGTGCTTCTCATTCCGATCCATAAGTGGTGATCAAGATAAAATAGGATCCATAAATGACGATTTTCAAAAAACTCTGAAAAAATGATAAAATACCTAAATCATAATCAAATATACCAAAAGATATATAGGTTGACACCTCTACTACACAAGCAAAACACATAAATATTCAGACACTAAAAGTAATAACATCAATTAATCCTAATAAATACATCATTACATGAAAGCCATTTATTATCGCCAACACCATACTTCATCAAAAAATCATTCAAATTCCTATCAAATGCTTCTTTTGTAAAAGAGTTCCAAACAACATGACCTATCTCGTGTTCAATTTCTTCGTGTCGCTTGTAGCCATTTAATTTATGTGGAATCTTCTTCATGATATGCAAATACACCATCTGTGAATTGTTGTGGGCATACAAGTTTCAATAGCCATTTGCATCGATGCACATTAATTAGTAAGAATGCCTTTTGGACCATTTTTTCTCATACAATAAAGCCAACATTCAAATAACCATTTGAATGATTGAATATTCTCGTTTTTCATCAAAGCACATCCCAAAAGTGTTGACTGACCGTGATGATTCGCACCAACAAAAGAACCAAAAACCAAATTATACCTGAAGACAACAACACATAAACAAATCATATATACACCGAAAAACGATATTATATACACCGAAAGTAGTTTCAAAAAACACATAAACTAAAACAACAAATTACTTATTTGTATTGTAATTGGTATCGAATGAAATAACATCTCCAAAATACTCACAAGCAGCCCTACTTCTTGCGTCGACCCAAAAAACAATCTTAATTTACCAATCAACCTCAAGTTCAAGCTCGAAAAAGAAATTCTTATTATTTTCTTTCATTCTTAATAAGTATTTTTCAAATTCTTTTTCATCCTCTAGTTCTGAAACATTACATACTTCTCTCGTAATGTAATTTCTCACATATTTTTAAATAAAACTTAATTTACGATGACTTCTTATTGATGTCACAAATGATTGATATGTTTTGCTTGGTCTGATTCCAATTTTGTCGTTATTCTCAATTGTACGGTGTACAGACATGCTTAATTATCTGTGCCATTTAAGCATCTCAGTTTGATTTGGACAGCACGAATGTGAATGATGCAACACAACTTTCAAAATGATCCAAACACCAACATCATTTAATATATGTATATAAATTCTTGTAGGACAATTTAATCCAGCTGAGGGATTTGTCTTCTGAGTTGGAGATAGTTCAATTTCCATTTTTCCTCTCTGCTATATGTAATCAGTTAGTTCTTATTTTCATTTGTCTTCTTATTTGTGTTCCGAATTTTTGTAGAGAAATATGCAAATTTACAATAATCTTTGTAAAATTTTTCAGCTTCTTCAAGCATGTTAAAAATCATCCCAACCTTTGGCACAAGCTGCTCATTAACATCACACATAAATTGAAAAACACCGAACGCATTTTCAAAAATAAACCAATTTATAATTCTAAATGCACTAAAACTGAAAACGAAATAAATTCATCAAAATAATAATTCAAATTCAGAACTCCTACATTATTACATTCAAATTCAAACTATCAACCATGAACAATAATTTCACAAACAAAAACAAAATTATTCAACTACAAAATTATAAACTACTAACAAACTATATAAACTAGATTCGAACCACACCTCAACTACTTGATTCAATTCAAAATAATAATCCAATTCGCCCTGGTTTAATTGACAGCCTGAACTTGGAAATACACCGAAAGCATTTCAAAAGTAAACCAAATTATAATTTCAAATGCACCAAAACTGAGAACAAAACAGATTCATCAAAATAATAATTCAAATTCAAACCATCAACCATGAACATCAATTTTCTCAAACAAAAACAAAATTATTTAACTACAGAATCATAAGCTACAAACGAATTACATTAACTAGATTCGAACCACACCTCAGCCACTTGATTCGATTCAAAACAATAATCCAATTCGTTTTGGTTCAATTGATAGTCTAAACTTGAATCATTCTCGAAAATGAAATACCTGTTCAAACCTGATTTCACTACTTGATTTCAAAAATTTGATCCAGGTCTTCAAATCAGATAAAAGAGTATTGATCTTGGACGAAGAAAACACAAAAAATGAAAATAACACATAAAAAAGAAGAGAACGCATAGAAGGAAGAGAACGTAGAGAATGCAGGAAATACTGAGAAAATTCAAAAAAGCAAACAAAATCCAGATGAAAAAGACAGTTATATATATTCGTGCGTTAAGTCAAAAATTTGTTAAAAGTAGTAGCGCGTGAAAGTGAATTAGGTTAAAACTACTTGGTTGGACTTAGTTGGTTAAATAACTTAATGTAGAGATTAATTGAATCTAATTTTCTTTCATTTTTTTCATAAAAATAAATTTAAAAAAATATATAATAATAAATATAATTATAAAAATTTGATTAAAATAATAAAAAATTATATCTCTTAATAATATTTTATATTTTTTGTCAAAAAATATAAAATACATTAATTTAATATTTATGAACATAATATTTCTATTTATATCTTAGTTTTTTAAAAGAGACATGCTATACATACAAGCATTTTTGGCTTACAAGCTATACAAGTTGGGAAGTCCAAGAGAAAAACACGCGCCCACTCCTTTAAATTGAGCGTCCAACGCACATGCCCTACAACACGTTCATTATGCCGCACTCTTCCTCTTCTTCCTCAATCAAAACGCAAACCATCAAGATTCAAGCGACATTCGAAACAAACTACGATTCTTCGAAGAGTAGAAGAAATCAAGAAGAAAAGATACAAATCTCCATAAAAAATCACCAAAAAAACGAAGAAACATTATTCAAGGTGCTGTTTTACTGTTCTTCTAGGTTTTTTTTCTAGATTGTCTCTGTCATGTGCCTCATCCTTAACCAGCAAAACATTAAAAGATTTCAAGAAGAAATATACTATCTCCTCTTGATATTGGGTGTATTTCTGTAATCGTTTGGTTTATTTCTGTAACCGTTTGGGTGTATTTCTGTAATTCTTTGAGTGTATTTCTATAATCCTTTGGGTGTATTTCTGAAATTCCATTATCTTCAAAACAATTTCAAAGTTTGATTTCAGAAATCATGAAAATCGAAAAAAATAGAAGGAGATCGAAGGCAAAGAGAGAACGCACGAAGGAGATCGAACAAATTTGGCAAAAAACTCAAAAAAAGAAACAGAATCTTTTGAAAAATGGAAGTTATATATTCATGCGTTAATTGATTTAGATTGATTTAAAAGTTCGATAAAGAAGCCTGTAACATAAGCAGCGCGTTTATGGAGTTTCGTTCTCTTCGGACTTGTAAAATTTGTAAACGCAAAACACTTGTATGGAGAGATTAATCTTTTTAAAAATACTAAAAAGCTAACAATTATATAATAAGATTAAAATTTTATTTTCAATCTCAAGCTAAATTCCGTGAGCATCCGACAGACGACATGTTAGTGTGTCTGTCTGTGTGAGAGAGGAGAAATTTGAAATGAATTGTTTACAATTTACATAGCTTGGACTTTGATTCACCAATCACGCGTTACTTCCAGTGCTCCATTATCAAAGCTCTTCCACAACAATTCAACCTTTCTTTTTTCTCTGGTAAGAATAATCACTCTCGTTCTTCATTATTTTATTTCAGAATCAGAATGTGAATCTAGCCAGTACTTTCGCTTTCGTGTTTTTTTATTTACTAATACTGGAATTTCCTCAGTTACTAGTAGTATTTCGTTGAGGACTTTTATCGAACACGTAGAGAAATGAAACTGAGTCCAAGAGAGATAGAAAAGCTAGAACTGCACAATGCTGGATTCCTTGCACAGAAACGCCTTGCTCGTGGTTTAAGACTCAATTATACCGAAGCTATTGCTCTTATAGCAACACAGGTAGTTTTGCTTGTCTGCTTTTTTTTTTAAATCTTTTTTGCATGAGAAGTTTTGTAATCTGTTAAGGATTCCACTGTCAATTGCATACAGAAGCCAAAATCTTAACCCTTTGAAGGTTGATATATTATATATGATATGGTTTAATTTAATTTGTCCAAATGGAGTTGGTTTAAGTGGTACATACTTAGGGTGCGTTGGTTTCTGATTTCATAAAGTAATTTTACAACTTGATTTCTTTCTCTTTTTCTTTCTTTAATCTTTTTTATTATTAGGTTATACATTATAATCAAATTCTTGAAGTTGATTTCTTTTTTCAGTAAAAATAAATAAATAAATAAGCACACTGAAACAAAGGCACCCTTAATTTCCTTAAACAAGGTCTCAAGTTATACATAAAATTCAAAGACGTGAAAGTTGTTTTCTTTTTTTCTGTAAGAAATTGCTGAAACGAACAAACCCTTAATTTAATTACTGCGGATTGAGTAAATCCCCACTAAGAGAGCTAGCTTTACCATGAAAAAGATTCTAAAGTTCAACATGATTGTCTCATGTTGAAGATACCTGTGATTTTGGGAAATATATAATTTAATTTTTGTTTTTCATATTCCATAGATTCTGGAATTTGTTCGCGATGGTGAGAAGACTGTGGCAGAACTAATGTGCATTGGGAGAGAACTCTTAGGAAGGTACTATGTCAATTTAGGTTATCTGGTGATGATTGCCTATGCTTGCTAATCATAATTATTATTACTAGTTTGAGATTTCATCTCTTTGAATTGATATTGTTCGGTAGTATCAGAAGAGGAATGAACCAGTTCTCTAGTCTTTAAAAATTTTGTCCTCACACCTTTTATTCAACAGGAGACAAGTTCTTCCTTCTGTTCCACATCTCTTGGATGCTGTTCAGGTAATGTGGCTATATTTTTAAAAGAGAAAAGCTTAAGGGCCAGCAGAATTTATTGGTTTTTATCAGCATGTTTAACCATTAGTCCAATTCCTTTAGTCTAGCAATCCAACAACATACTTTTAGGCCACACTTTTAAACATTGCCGGCTAACTGCTGGCTAAAAACAATAAATTATGCTGGTCCTCCGGCATTCCTCTTTTTAAAATTATTTTTGTTGTCAATTCAAAAGGTTAACTTGTTACTGTGAGATGTTGGAGAATATTTGAAAATGCCTGTAAACTAATCTAGAGCATATCCAAAGTATATTGTGGACTCAATTAATTCAATTAATCTTCTAATTGAGTAGGAAAATCTTAGAAATCATTAATGATGTTAGTGGAATTGGGCCTGTACTACTAATACTAGGTTACTAGTATTTGATCTATTCATTAGTTTAATTAAGAGGTATTAGGATTTGATTTTTGTATCCTGTCATCCATCAACAATGTATTCAGTGTTATATGTGTTTTATCTTTCTGTGTTTCCGTGACCCTAAATTCTTCACAATTCTTCAAGATTGGCAATCTTCATGTCTAGTGCCAAGAATACAACAATGACAACAATAACAACCAAGCATTGTAACTAGGCGGAATTTACCTTGTATATGTGATTTAAATCAGATTTGCGAACAAAATTCTTAATATATTTTGACCCCCGCTATTCTCGTTAATATGGCTCTTAAAACCTAAAAGGATAAAACTATACAAGTAGGTCAATCCTTTTGTAATGTGTTAGTACATTTTAGTCTCCCTCA
Source organism: Arachis hypogaea (assembly GCF_003086295.3). Taxonomy (NCBI): domain Eukaryota; kingdom Viridiplantae; phylum Streptophyta; class Magnoliopsida; order Fabales; family Fabaceae; genus Arachis; species Arachis hypogaea. The sequence continues at coordinate 14,280,370 of NC_092055.1, forward strand.
TCCTCCTGGTGTCATCTTATTCCATAAATTTGAATGTAGGTTGAAGCCACTTTTCGTGATGGGACTAAGTTAATCACTGTTCATGACCCAGTTGCTTGCGAGAATGGAAACCTTGAGAAAGCATTGTTTGGTTCTTTTCTTCCAGGTATGCCTTGTATATGATCTTAAAGATAGATGTTTCATTATATATCTACTTAATGCTTCCATTTCTAAGCATCTTTTTCTCTAATCAAATGTTGCATGTACCGTCTTTGCAGATTAACAAGATAGGAGTTTTACAAACTATTTCTTTTATAATTTTATTTGTACTTAACCCCTGATTAAAATTCTTATATAATTTTTAGTTGTTGATTAAGATCAATATTTCTAATTTTTTAGGCAAAGGAGAATTCTGTTGTCTTGTTTATATATAAATGTAGTGGGAGACAAAATTGTTATCAGCTAATTTGAAGCATTTTTTCCCCCGAAAAGATCATTGATTTGCCTAGAACTCCAATAGTGTGTGCTTTTAATTTAAATAGTGACTATATATTGTAAGGCAAGAAAACTTATATAGATAAGCCAATATATATTCCTGTCTCTCTATTGTGCACCCAAAATATCTTGCAATAGCATTATAGTGCTCAGACTGCAATTTTTGAATCACCTGTAATGCAGTTTGATATTGGAGAACTTTTTTTTTAGTTGAGTTACAAAACTGCAAAGCACAAATTGAAGCCTTACTTACATTAACATTTTCATTGATGCATGGAAACTGTGTTCACAGTACCTTCACTTGACAAGTTTCCCGATAATGAAGAAGATGATAGAATTCCAGGCGAAATAATATGTAGAGGTGGAAGCCTAGTTCTTAACCCTGGAAGGAAGGCTGTACTTCTCAAAGTTGTCAACAAGGGAGACAGGCCAATTCAGGTGTTTGCTTACAAATGACAAACATGTCTGATAAATTTATGCATCTTTGTTTATTTTTCTTGAGAATGGGAAATTTATTCATGCCATGTTAAAAATGTTTGGAGTATGCAATAATTTATCTTAGTGCCAACACTTCTAATTGCAGCAATATAAACTGTGCACAAATTGAATATCTTAAGTGTTTTCAATCAATGCTACTCGGTACTAGTTATGTAAAATGATTTTTGGATCTATTATCGAGGGATGTATGACAATATGTATTGTGAGCAAGTGCATCTTGTTGATCCCTCTGATCCAGCAATGTACCATCTTTTGGCTATACTTATTTCAAAAAGTAGAGGCTTTTGAGTTTTTCTTGTTAATTTTATATTTCAGTAAATAGTGAAGCTTGTCTAAATATCGTCCTAAAGAGCTTAGTTTCTGAAAAAGAATAATTGCTACATGGACATCAGAAATCAGCCACCCATTTAGGAATATAGAATAACTCTATATTCACATTTATGAAAAAAAGTGCATAAACAATATAATCAAACTAGATTTACATTTATAATTAAACTTTATAAACAATATAATCAAAATACAAATAAAATACAAAAATACAGTGATGGCTGATTGGTGGATGAGATACCTACTATTATTTCATGATCATTTCCTTATTTTAACTAGGATTAGGGTTTCACTTTCATTATTTACATAGATAGTATTCCTCTCTTGTAAACACATCCAATTCTATCAGAATAATAGCTAAAACTTAAAATCTCATTATCAACTACTTTATAACATTCTGAAAAATTTCAGGTTGGCAGTCACTACCATTTTATTGAAGTAAATCCCTACTTAACCTTTGATAGAAAGAAAGCATATGGCATGCGCCTCAATATAGCTGCAGGGACTGCAACACGCTTTGAGGTGGAATTCTAAATCATGATCAGTTTTCAAATTTGATATAGTAATTGGAATGCATATTTCTTTGAATTTCTTACTCTTTTGTACATTTGATAGCCCGGGGAATGTAAAAGTGTTGTACTTGTAAGCATTGGAGGTAACCAAGTCATCAGAGGAGGTAATAACATTGCTGATGGGCCAGTTACTGTTTCCAATTGTGTAGCAGCCATGGAGGCTGTGAAGACACGACAATTCGGGCATATGGAAGAGGAAAATGCAAGGTTTATGATTTGTTATTGATGCAGTTTATATAACTTTTCCTGCATCTTTGTCAAGAGTGAATGAAAATTTCTCAAATGTCAAATTTGAATTTCCCAGGGAAGGTATTACTGGGGAAGATGATTCACTTACTACAGAAATTCCTCTAGAGGAATATGCTAACAAGTATGGCCCTACTACTGGTGACAAAATCCGTCTTGGTGATACCGACTTGTTTGCGGAAATTGAAAATGATTTTACTGCCTATGGTGATGAATGTGTTTTCGGAGGGGGGAAAGTCATAAGAGATGGAATGGGTCAGTCATGCGGCCATCCATCTGCTCACTGCTTGGATACTGTTATAACAAATGCTATGATAATCGATTATACTGGAATTATCAAGGCAGATATTGGTATCAAAGATGGCCGAATCATCTTGATTGGAAAAACAGGAAATCCAGACATCATGAATGGAATACTTCCAAATAATATGATCATTGGGGTAACTTCCCTTAACGATATTGGACACAGCAAGTTGAATTGCTATGATACAATTTAAACTCACATCTTCTATTTTTAGGCTAACACTGAAGCTATTGCTGGAGAGGGTTTGATTGTAACAGCTGGGGCCGTAGATTGTCATGTGCATTTTATATGCCCTCAATTAGCATATGAAGCCATATCAAGTGGTGAGTTTCATAAGTGGAAATAACCTCTACTGAAAGTCGTGGTTACATGTATTTCCAATATTTAACATGTCCTAGTGTGCTGGGAGATACTTGTGATTGTTTCACCGTGCTTCAATATTTTTATCATATTTTGTATTGAAACTCTAGTCTCTATCTGATTTCTTATTAGTTTGGCAATTTTCTTTCTTTCACCAAATTATTAATTGGGATCCTTTTTCTACCTTGTGTATAGGTATCACTACATTAGTTGGAGGAGGAACAGGACCAGCTGATGGAACACGTGCTACTACTTGTACGCCGGCTCCAATTCAGATGAAAATGATGCTGCAATCAACGGATGACCTGCCTCTAAACTTTGGTTTCACAGGCAAAGTGTGTTTTCTTTTGTTTGATGTATAAAATTGTGCTTCTTTTTGAAGCACAAATTTTCTTGTTTTGTGAAGAATATAGAATCTCTTTCTACTTTCAAAATTCAATTAAAGTAAACCTTCTGTTTGTTGCTTCAGGGGAACAGTGCTAAGCCTGAGGACCTACATGACATAATCAGGGCAGGAGCTATGGGACTGAAGCTGCATGAGGATTGGGGAACTACACCTGCTGCAATAGATAGTTGTTTAACCATTGCGGAACAATATGATATCCAGGCACATCTCACTTATTATATTCACTTATTTACTATTGTATATTTGATTGATTTATTAACTTTTGTTATACCAGGTTAATATACATACTGACACGTTGAATGAATCTGGATTTGTGGAACATACAATTGATGCATTTAAAGGAAGAACTATTCATACTTATCACAGGTATAGACTATCTTTGAACTGCTTTTCTTTTTATTTTTTCCTAACAAAATAATTTTGTATAAAAGCAGAGACATGTATATGCTATAGAAAGAGGAATTAATGGAGATGATATATAATTTGACTGCAAAATCGGTGATTGGTCTAAACCTTTGCTTTTCCCATTATATAATACTAGTTCTATACTTGTCCTATGCCTTCACATATATTTATCTGTTTGTCTCTGAACCTCTTCTTTCTGGCCCACAGAAGTTGATGAGGGTGTGGTTTTCATTCTTTGTTTACCCAGGTTGATAGATCAATTCTTTAATTTTATCTGTTGTTTTCTTGGGCAGTGAAGGTGCAGGCGGTGGCCATGCTCCTGATATCATCAAAGTATGTGGTGTGAAGAATGTTTTGCCCTCATCAACAAACCCCACACGCCCCTATACGTCTAATACCATAGATGAGCATCTTGACATGTTGGTATGAACCTTGACATGTTGGTTTGAAGCAAAATTACCAAGAAGTAATGTAGCTTGTGCAATTTGCTTCTGAATTTAGAGTTCAATGATGTACAGATGGTATGTCATCATCTTGATAAGAATATTCCAGAGGATGTAGCTTTTGCCGAATCAAGGATCAGAGCCGAAACAATTGCTGCTGAAGATATTTTGCATGATATGGGGGCAATTAGCATAATATCTTCTGATTCACAGGCTATGGGTCGAATTGGCGAGGTCCTTCCTTTATTCAATTAGTCCATCAATTTAAGACATAACTCTAGACTCTTCCATCATGGAAAATAGAAATATAATGCTGGATAGTGCCGAATTAAATCTTTATATGAAATGATGTGTTCTTGTAGCATTTTTCTCAATTTCTTAAAATATCTCTATGCTATTATCTCATTTAAAAAATTGTGTGGAATACTAACTATGAATGTCTCAAATTTCTCCAGTAAAAATTACTCATGAAAATCAAGATTAATTTTTTGATCCTAGGGAATGTGATGTTGGATTGGTTTCTTCCTTAGGTTATTAGTAGAACATGGCAAACTGCCAGTAAGATGAAGTTGCAAAGAGGACCACTTAAACCTGGTGATTTGGACAATGACAATGACAACTGTCGGATCAAACGATATGTTGCAAAGTACACTATAAATCCAGCTATAGCAAATGGCTTCTCTCAACACATTGGTTCAGTTGAGGTATGATGTTTAAATGTTTAGTGCTTTATCAATCTAACCAAGAATTTTCCAGGGCAAAATACATGCAGAATTTGTGTCATTTCCCATGAAAAGACATGAATGCAAATGTCATGTTTGAGGATTGAGGTATTTAGTGGGTAGTGCCAGTTATACAGCACTAGTATTTAGTGGCTCTTACTGTAACTTTCTCTAAGTAGTTTGCCGCGTTTTTTTTTTTTTTTTTGGTGTTTAGTTTAACTTAATTGAGGTATTAAAAGTTGGGGTTAAAGCTGATGCTGATCCTTTTTTATTTTTTATATATTATTCCAAGTGCCACATTCATATCCAGTTTTGCAGGTGGGGAAGTTAGCTGATCTTGTGTTATGGAAGCCGTCATTTTTTGGAGCAAAACCAGAAATGGTAATCAAAGGTGGGGAGGTTGCATGGGCTAACATGGGTGACCCAAATGCGAGCATCCCAACCCCCGAACCGGTAAAATTTTTAAGTCTATTTTTTAAAGAGCGTTCCGCTTTGTTTAGGGTTGTAGTTGGTTAATGCTAAAAACTTACACATTAACTAGCCTGACATGAATTTTATTGAAATAATTCGGGGTTTGGAGGGGATGAAAGGAAACTGAAGGGCTTGAACTGTAAAGTGAAGTTCTTTTTACTCTTTAAACCCTTTTCTTTTATCCCTTCCCCGCCAAAACTCTAACTCGCAAATACGATCTTAGTCTACACTTCGTTACTTGTTTGTTTTCTCCATGGAACTAGTTCAAACTAAACTATGAAACGCAATTATGTAGGTCATAATGAGGCCTATGTTCGTAGCATTCGGCAAGGCTAGCAGTGCACACTCTATTGCTTTCGTGAGCAAGGTATGCAACCCCTCTTTTTCTCTATCTTTTGCAAGAGAATGGATCCCTCATTAAATTTTAAATGATTTTGTGACGCATAATTTTCACGATTAATTTAATTACTCTATTAGTCTCTGGGGTAATGCCCAATTTAGTTCCTATAAGATTAGTCATTTTGGTCCTTTACTTTTAATTGGATTAAATTAGTCCCCATAGATTACTAACGTGAAGCAAATCAGACTAGAATTCGTTATCACACCCTTAACACGTACTGACGTGGCATGTTTAGTGACATGGAGGAGTCTGCGCTAAACAAAAAATGCTAATTTAGTCCCTGTATGTAACACTGAATCATTTTGGTCATATACTTTTAATTGAACCAAATTAGTCCTTGTATGTTACCATTGGAATCAATTGGTCCTCTCTTCTCGGAAGCTAGCAATTGTTGTGTTGATTGCAAGTTTTAGGTTATTTTGTGCGCACAAAATGTTAATTTCAAGTAGGTTTTTATGGAAAAATATCTTTATTCCAAATTAAGTAATGACACCTTCGATATATGATTTATGTTAGCACAGTTCCAGTTTATGATTTATTAAATATGAATACAAGGCAAACTATAAACGAGTACAATTTTACACAAAAAAGACCATAACTTTTATAATCACCTGGACATAGTTTCCAAAAGGTCATCATATTAGATTATGAATTCTGTGTGTTTGTAAATTTTAATCATTTACAGCTTGATATTCATATTAATATATCAGAAATTGGCAATGCGGTAACATAAATCTCATCTATAAAAGGCTACTTGACATAAAAAATAACCCGAAACTTACAATCAACACAACAGCTGCTAGCTTTCAAGAGGAAGAGAGGACGAATTTGACTCCCTCGGTAACTTAGACTGCGGTTGATTCTGAAAACACAATAAGACAAGACACTGAAAATAAGACACAAAGGATAGAGACACAAATTTTAGTGTTCTTGTATTTTGTTTAGTAATAAACTAGAAAAAATTATGAAAGTCTAATTTATTCTCATTTTTTTTCATTCAAAATTTGAGAAAAAAATATAATTATGAAAAATTAACAAGAATATGAAAGAAAAAATAAAAAATAAGTTGTATCCCTTGTTAGTGTCTCTGTGTCCTTCCTGTTAGGATGGATACAAAATATACTAATTCAGTGTCTCTAGATACAATATTTCTATCCATGTTTCATCTCTCAAATATGATTTTGTGTTTTTGTATTCCTATCTCAATGTCCTGTACCTATAAACAAACGCAGCCTTACAAACTAATTTGGTTCACTTAAAAGTTAAAAGTACAAATGCCAAAATGACTCAATCTTGTTACACACAAGGACTAGATTGAGCATTTTTCATTTAGCACAGACTTCTATGCGGAAAATTTTCTGCCACATCAGCATGTGTATAATGGCAAGATCTCTAATTTTATTCGAGAGACTAATTTGATTCAAGTAAGATAAATAAAAAATAAAAAAATTATTCTCGTTCTTACTAAACTAACACAATAATCTTAAGAGTATTTGTTTTTTGGAATATTCTACTATTCATCGTAAACAAACACAAAAGCGACTATTCGGAGAATATTTCGCAATTTTTAATAAAAAATAGTAATTTAGGACCTAGTTGAAAATTTGTATCTAATATAGAGACTCAGATACAAATTTTTAAACTGTAAGGTCTTAATCCAAAATTTGGTAAAATTATAAAGATCGACTGAATAATTAAGCCATAATTTAAACTATATTACCCATATGTTACACATAAGAGAAATTAATGGATGAAGACACACGCAAGACAGTCATGTAAATTTCAAAATGAGAAGAGTTATTTCCCTAATTCCCTTTCTTAGATAGACGCATGCACAAAGAACATTTATGCTACGTGAACACCAAAATCAGTCATTAGTATAAAATACATGTTAGAATATAAATATATATTAAAAATAAATTAAATCACACATATATTTATGTATAAATATATTGGTGGTTAATTTTAGTGGCTGATTTTGCTGTACAAATAGCATTTTTGTACAAAAATTGTATGTTCCCAAAGCACATATATATCTACAAGCGCTTATTTTCATTTGTAAAATGAGTGAGAGTCCTAACTTATCTTTCTAATTATTCTCCTAATTTTTAAATAAAGTTTTTTTTTATGTTTTTAAAAAAATAACACATATTTGAATTTTTTAGTAGTTTAATTGTGAGCAAGCTTTAAATATACTCTAGAAACATAGAAGTATTTATCCAGTTGAGAACACACAAACACCCTGGACATCCACGTTTTTTTTTCCTCTCCAAAGGCAGACATTGACGCCACAATGTCGATTTGTTGGTATGTTTGCAAGCAGGCTGCTTCACGGAACAAAGTAAAAGACTTGTATGGACTTCACAAGAGAGTGGAAGCCGTTGAGAATGTGAGGAGGCTCACCAAACTTGACATGAAACTCAATGACTCTCTCCCGGAGATCACTGTCGACCCAGAATCATACACCGTTACAGCGGACGGAGAGGTTCTAACCTGCTCTCCGGCCACGACCATTCCCCTTTCTAGGAATTACTTCCTCTTTTGATCTCAAATTTCACATTTTGTTTATTCCGGTTTGTATGAACCTCTTGTGTAATAAACTTTTGGTCTTGGGATGTATCATTCGTCAAGCTGCACTGCCTTCAACATGATTGATGATGCACTTTTTTTCTTTCACAATCCCTTCGGTATGATTCATTTGAACTTAAATTACAGTACAGAAATGAAAAATGATGCATTAGATGCATCATGCAATTTCGAAATAATATAATATCGGGTTCTGCTATTTCAACATCAAGAACTATTTTACAACTACTACAAGAATACATAGAAAAAGGTGCGCAAAATACGTTAACTAAAATGTTAATTTGAAAAAAAAAAATACATATTGTTTTGTTGGATGCTGGATGCCTCTCTCTCTTACATTTGCATGGCGTGTGTACTCGCGGAAAAAATAGCATGGCCCTCCCCGCAGAAGTTTATAAGTTGTAAGTTGTTGATGAAAATTGTAATTAAATGCCTCGAAGTTTGTAAATGTTTTTTCAGTAAGTTAGGGAGATAAAAAAAATATTTTAATAAATATTAAATAAAGTAAATTTTTGTTTTTTAATCAATTATTTTTTGTTATAAAATATTTTTGATATTTTTTAGCATGTAACTTTTAAAAAACTATTTCATGTAATTCCAATAGCAAGTAGTTAAGAATGTGAGGTGATTTTGTGTTATATATATATATAGTGATAGTGTGAAATGTGTCAGAAATTAATTTGGTTATGGATAAAAGATTGGTAAAAAACCTGTATATGGATGCATGGTGTGTTGTCTACAAATGTGGAACTGCGTTGATCAGAAACCTATAAAACGCAGGTAATGTTTTGCAGGCGTTGAAATCAGAAAGTGTGAAGGAGCTTGTTGAAGAACAACAACTGCACGGGATAGGAAAAAAAAATGGTGCGTGACTATACAATACAAAACCGGAAGATTATATTATTGAGTATTTAGATCATCCTCAATTTGTAAGTAATTTTTTTTAATATTTAACAATAAATATATAAATTTATTCAAATTTTATTTATTTGTGTTGTAATTAGTGGTATTGGGGTTATTTATTTCTCATTACGGTTTAATTTTTTTAATACTGTTATTATATTATTATTGTTATTAATAGGCAAATTAATCTCTATATTATTAGTGACGTTATTATTGTTATTATTATTATTATTATTATTATTATTATTATAATAATAGTGGGTATGTTAATGAGAATAATTTATTAATAATTTTTAATAACAATAATGTGTAATAATTTATTATTATTTTTTAGTGATTTATTATTATTTTTTATGATAATAATAATAATAATCATACTGTTAACAGTAAACGGTTTTTTTAATAATGTTTAATTAAAAAAAATTATTATGTTTAATACTTTAGTAAAATTTTGTAATAATAATTAATACTGTATGTTAATAACAAACTGTTTAGGTTATAGATAATATAATAAATGGTTATTATTATTGTTATTATTGTTATATTTGAGTAATTATTATAATTAGAGTGTTATTATGATTATTTTATAATACTGGTTATGATAGTGAGAATAAGTTATTATTAGTTTTTAATAATTAATAATACTGTTTAATAAATAATAGACAAATATTTATTAATTTTTAATAATTTATTATTATGTTTTAAGATAATAATAATAATAATAATAATAATAATAATAATAATAATAATAATAATAATGTTTAGTTGTTGTTGCTAATTTTTTTTTGAACAAATTATTAACCGATATTATTTAGAATTTAATAATTACCATTTTTCTTTTTGCAGGCTATTAGAAATTTATTGCCCAGAAAATTAGATCCGCCAGATACCTTTAACGAGGTAGCTGCAGCGACATTGGCATTGACTGGGTTTCAACACGTTTCGCGAGTAGGCGAAATGAGAGGTCATTCTCCACTACTGAGTGCTTTGGTGGAACGATGGAGGCCGGAGACTCACACATTTCATCTTCCGGTCGGTGAAGTGACGGTGACGCTGGAAAATGTGAGCTATATTCTTGGTCTCCCGATTAATGGGGAGGCCGTTATAGGTAGATCAAATAGCAACCACCAGTTTTTGGTAGAGAACTGCATTGCGTGTTTTGGTCGGGAGCCCGGTTCGGACGATCACGTGTTCGGGAAGGTTAATATTACTTGGGTCCGGCGGTGCAGAGACACCGAGCCGTGTGATACTCAGGAGTCTCTCGAGCGGTACGTTCGGGCGCACATTTTCTGCGTGCTCGGAACAATTGTGTTTTCGGATAAGTCGACCGTTTCACTGAACTCGAAGTTTCTACCGCTACTTCGGAATTTTCATCGGATTTCAGGGTATAGTTGGGGAGCAGCCAGTCTGGCACACCTATACAGATCGTTGTGTCGTGCCTCACGATACAACTACAAGGAAATGAATGGCTCACTGATACTGCTTTTTGTTTGGGCGTGGGAGCGTATGCCGTTCCTGGCACCTATACCCCGCGATCAACTCGGCGATATTGGTATTCCACTAGCGCGACGGTATTGGCTTTTATCGTTATTGTTATTGTTATTATTATTATTATTATTATTATTATTATTATTATTATTATTATTATTAATTTGTTCTTCTTATTAATATTGTTATTCTGTTTTCGTTAGGTGGAGTCATTGGCGCCGACATACGAGATATATACGGCGGCCTACTGCGCATTTTAGGCGAGGACCACGCATCTCACGCGAATCCATCTCATTCAAGTAGCGGGTGGACTTCGGTCTTCCTTTCGTCGCGCGCCTCAATGTCCAGTTGGCGATCACCTTCGCTCCTTCGTATCTATCTCATGTAGATGGGTCACCCATCGGAACAAACTCGCCTCTGTACACCTTGCAAATTTCAGACATCTTGTACACATCGTGCACGTACACTTGCCAATCGAGACGCTGGTTGGCGCAACATGCAAGCACATGGCGACATGGAAGTCGCTCGACCTGAAAATGGCCACAGTCGCAGTGTCGTTGCGCAAGGTTGACAGTGTAAATGGTACCATTTTGCATTTCGCGAACCTCAAACATCTCGTTGCGCCTGTCGAACCGGTTGACCACAACGTTTCCTGCACGTCGGAAGCTTTCTTCAACTCTCTTCATTGCGAACTCTGAATACGTTAATTTGTTGCGGAGACGCTCATGAGCCTCGGTACTCTTCCGAGTGAACAACTCATTCAGCCGATAGAAAGTTGACCGGACCAGGGCAGTCACAGGAAGGTTGCGTGCACCCTTCAGGACAGAATTTATGCACTCTACTAAGTTTGTCGTCATATGTCCCCAACGATGACCACCATCGAATGCCAACACCCATCTCTCAACACTGATCTCATCGCACCATTGAGTATATGCCTCACCCCGCTCTTTAAGCCTTTCGTAGTTTTTGTTGTACTCCTGCTCCGTCTTAGAATAGCCTGTTGAGAAAAACCATTTAGTCATAAGCAGATGCCACAAATTTACTATGAATAGAACCATAACAGGGAGTTGAAATACCTGTGTTAACCACGAGTTTATGCAAATATGGAGCCTTGAACCTCCTTAAGAAGTTGGAGCCGATGTGCCTGATGCAGTACATGTGCCACGCCCTTGGTGGTGACCATGCACCGTTACTGCGAGCTATTGCAGCGTCGATGGAGGTATGGCGGTCAGAAATAATACCCACACCATCAATGGTAACAACATATCTCCGCAAATTCGTTAGAAAAAACTCCCATGCGTCTGCCGTCTCGCCCTCGACTATGGCAAATGCAATAGGCACAATGTTTTGATTCCCATCTTGTGCAACCGCTACCAGAAGTGCACCTTTATATTTTCCGTACAGGTGCGTGCCATCAACTTTCGCCAGTGGCTTGTAGTGTCTAAATGCTATAATACATGGATAGAAGCTCCAAAAAACGCGGTGCAGAACTCTTACACTTTGAACCTCCTGAGTCTCACGGTAAACGGGGAGCGTTTTGATTTGAACACGAGACCTTGGCATTTTAACCGTCATTGCTTTCAACCATTCTGGCAGAGTCTGGTAAGAAACTTCCCAATCACCGAAGACCTTGGCAACAGCTTTTTGCTTTGCCAACCAAGTCTTGCAGTAACTGACAGTGTAGTTGAATCGGAATTGAACTTCTGCAATTACAGACTTCACCTTTATCGAGGGGTCTGATTCGACCAACAGCCTAATGGCATCTGCAATTGTGTCCGAGTCCAACTTGGCATGATCTTGTGATATCGTTCCCACAGTGCACGTGTGCTTGCCATTCTATCTCCTGATCTCCCAACAAGCTTTCTTTCGAATCAAGCTAGCCCAGATAAGCCAATTGCACCCTGCACCATACCCCTTGTATTTCGCATAGAATGTCTGCGCCTCAGACTCGTACACAGTGTAATCAACTCCTCTAGAGATAGTGTAGCTTTTGATTGTAGATATCACCGACTCTCTCGAACCTAATTCCATTCCAACACTAAACTCGCCATCTTCCGTCGCCGCAGCGTTGCCTTCACCTACGACATGCGCACCACCATCAGTCAGACAAGGCAAATAAAATAAACACTGTAGGAAAATTTAGTTAATAATCATAACATACCCGTATTTGGATACTCACCGGGTCATGCATGGCTTTAAGATCTAGAGTCCGCATAAAAGACGGAACACCAAACGGGTGCTGGCTTACAATTGCATTCGCTTCATTTTGCACCTCCGGATTGTCTGCCAAGTCTCTGTCATCGTTTTCGTTATCGACTTCATAGTTAGCTTCGAACTCCTCTTCACTGTCATTATTATCTTCTTCCCAATCTATATCCCCGAGCTCATCAACATTGACCTCCTCGTCGACCGCGTCCGACCCTGACTGCTGTTCAAACTTAACGTACAATTCTATCATCGGCACGTGAAATCGGATTTGTTGATAAATACAAAACATCTGCTATATACTGGCATCGTCAGTGATGGGCATTAATTGAAACTGTATTAGCCCACCAAATACTTGCACAGGACTTCTGTATAAAAGGTTGCTCACCCTTTTCAAAATGTGGCTTTGAATGTTATTACAAAGCCCATTTTGCAACTCGACAAAACTCATGGTACATGGAATAGCAAATGACAACGGACATTCACAAACAAAAGTCACTCCTTCATGTGTGTTTGGTATAACTTCACCGTTATAATATACTCGCAAATTTGCAATATTTTCCATAACTTCAACCTCACCTACTCCAATTTTTTTGACACACCTAACTGCAAAAAAAAACTAAAAACTACAACATATGTATTCGAAAGAAGAGTATGATTAGTAGAATGGGAGTGAGGCCATTTGGGTGAGGAGTGCTTCATATTTATAGGCAGGCCTCTTCATTAAAATATTTTTTTCTCAACAAACGCAACCTGCGTTTTTTATTTTTCAAAAAAATAATCTGACAATGCGAAAAACGCAGCCTGTGTTTTACCTTTCCCCCCAAAAAAAAGCTGACACTTAGCACAAAACGCAATCTGCGTTTTGTTATTACGAAAAAAAATTTTAACCCATCACAAAACGCAGGCCGCGTTTGGGTTGAAACAAATAAAAAAAATTTTGAAAAGCCTTCAGAAAGCAAAACGCAGCCCACATTTGTTCCCTTTCCTGAAAAAAAAAAAAAAACAGGCCAAAAGTAAAACGCAGGTAGGGATGTCAACGGGGCAGGACGGGAGCGGGGGATGCCTCCCTGCTCCCCATCCCCGCCCTCAGATTTGCTCCCCATCACCGTCCCCATTCCCCACGGGGCTCCATTCCCCGCGGGGACCCCATTCCCCATCTACATAATAGTTCTAACTAATTATTAATTTCCATATGAATAGAGTTACAAGTATCTATCTTATACAAAAATTGCAAGATTTTATACAAAAGTCTAAATGACACGATGGTGACTTCTTTCGAAATGACGCAATGGGGGGACGCAACAACGAGCCAAAGGACAAAGCAGTGGACGAGGTGGGAGACGCGGCAACAGAGAGGAGAATAGACACGACGGCAGAGTTACGAAAAGGAACGCCACAAATAGAAATTACGACACGATAAGGGTGATGACACGGTGAGGTGTGACGATGCGGTGAAAAGGGTGGCGATGGGGTGGCTGCAGAGAGGTTGGATGGAGTATGGACAACGTTAGGGATCTCTGAATTGAAGAAGGTTATACAAATAAAAATTAGGAGTTTTGGGTTTCTATATATATGTGTGTGTGAGAAATGACTAAAAAACATATATGAGAAATAAAATATTAAGAATAATTCAGGAAATTCATAAATTTCGATGAATAGCGGGGACGGGGCGGGGATCCCCGCTCAGGTCCTCGCGCCTGCTTCGGGGGAATTTTGTCCCTCATCCCCATCCCCACAGAAAAAATTCTCCACAATTGGATCCCCATTCGGGGCAATCCATGCAGGGATCCCCGCGTCTCGGGGAGTTTTGCCATCCCTTTAACGTTTTACACCTAACACCATAGCAGAAAAAAAATTGTCCATGCGTCCATTACATTGAAGAACACCAAATTTTGTTCCATATAAAAAAAAATGAGCCGAAATGTGTTTGTGGACATAATACTAGAAAAAAATATTGAAAATTTTTTTTATTTAAAAGTTAGAAAAATAATTTAAAAAATAAGTTAGGACTCCTAATTATTTATTCTAAAAAGTTATTGATAAAAACAAAAATTATATGTCATGATTAAAAAATATTTGAAATAAATGGAAACTGTTGTATGTATTAAAAATTTAATTCTTGACTTAGATTAAGAAAATAAAGTAATATATATATATATATATTAAAAAATTGAAAATTCCAGTTAAGTACAATTACTTAGTGAAAAAATATTAATGAGACAAACACTCTTTTTAACCAATGAGGTCAAATGAATTAAACTGATTGTAACCTGTATTATCGACACATATATAGTGATAAAGAAATTAGAGAATGCACTTTTAATTTGTAGCTTGTCCCTACCAAAAAAAAAAAGGTAGCTTGTCAATAAATTTCTTTTTCATGCAATCTTCCACGGCTAGACTTTATGAAATCAATCATAATAAATCGGCACTAATAAGGGTGAAAATAGCTCAGGACAAGTTAGACTTCACTTTTAATAAATCAAGTTTGTAATCTATTTAATTGGTTTGAATTTAACCTGTAATTTGTTATAAACTTTATTTTAAGTACTAAACATTGTTATTGAACTTAGTCTAATCTAAAACCTAATAAAAAAGTTGATATATATAATTTTTTTATCAAAATAAAAAATAAAAATATTTAAAAAAATATTTTTTTTAAAATATTTATATGTAATATACTAAATTTAATCTTTAGAATAATATCAAAATTTTTAAAATATTTAAAATATAAAAAAATATTTATAATAAAATATAATAAATTTAAAATTTTTAATAACTATTTTAATTATAAATAATATTTTTATATTTTTTTATATTTTAATAGACTCAAACAGACCTGACAGACTTATTAGACTATTTTTTGAGTTTAAATTTGATCTATTAATAGAATTAAGTTTTTAAATTAACTTGAATTTAAAATTATTTTATAACAGGTCAGACCATATCAGTTTGCAGATCCCTAATAGACCACCTGACCTATTTTCATCCTTAAGCACTATCCTTTTAATTTGGTTGAACCGTTGATCCTCAAATTTATATTTTTGCAATCTATACATGTATTTGTCTCGGATTACAAGTATTAGAGCCGAAAGTTATAAGATATGTAATTTTTTAGTACATTTTATTTTACTGCATTCTTTCATAACTAGACTTATAAAATTAATCATAAATTAACCAAAACTACCCTTCCGACCTAGTTCAACATAGGTCTTATCTAAAATTGTATTTTCTATTATGAGACTTGCAAGATCTGCTGTCAGGTGATATTAAAAGACTTGTATAGACTTCAAAAGAGAGTGGAAGCCATTGAAAATGTGAGCAGGCTCATCAAACTTGATATAAAACTCAATGACTCTCTCCCAAAGATTATTGTCGATCCAGAATCATACACCGTTACAGCAGACGGAGAGGTTCTAGCCTGCTCTCCGATCACGACCACTCTGCTTTCTAGAAAGTAGAAACTACTTCCTCTTTTGATCTTAAATTTTTCACATTTTGTTTATTCTTGTTTGTATGAACATCTTGGGTAATAAAGTTTTGATCTTAGGATGTATCATTTTTGATGCCGCACTGCCTTCAACATGATTGATGATGTAATTTTCTTCCTTCATCAGCTTTTCCATCCCTTGGGGATGATTCATTTGAACTTAAATTACAGTACAGAAATAAAAATGAAAAACTAGGTGTATCATGTATCATGCAATCTGAAAATAATATAATCTAAGATTCTGCTATTTCAACATAAAAAAATTATTATGATGAAATAAATAGAAAAAGATAAGTAGAAAATACGTTAGCTAAAAAGTCAATTTTTTTTAATTTTCATTTTTTATATTGATATTGTCATCTAGATTTTCTTCCCCCATCCCAACTCTTCTTTCGTCATGTCACTCACGCCGTCATATTTACACCTAAAGTTTGCTCTCCTTCACTTCTATTTTATATTTTAAATTCTAAATCTACCTCTTAATCTTTATATTTATTTTAATTAAATATAATACTAAAATATAATTCAGTCGAATATTTTTCTTTTGCCAAAATAAAATTGCATTTTCTCAAATTAAACGGATTACATGAGTCTAATAAGACAAAAAAAAAAAACAATAGATGAGGATCTTACAACTTATTATGAAGTGAAAAGAAAAAGTAAAGAAGTAAATACTAAATCAGTATCTAAAAGATTCTAACACTGATAAAATAGTACCTGATCTTTGTTATTGACAAAATGATTCTCGAAAGATTTTAAAATTTGACAAAACTGACTAACCTTCAATTGAGTTACCTAGAGTTAACATTTAAGTGTGACATGTCAGTTAACAATTTTTATAATTAAAAAATTTATCACTTTTAACTTTTATAATTTTAAAAATACCCCAATTTTTATTTTTAAAAAACCTAATCCCTTTTTTCTGAAACTCTCATCTCTTCTAAATCATCATCATTTTCAAAAAATTCTAATATCTTTTTTTTTCTTCTCCTTTTTACTAGAGAGACCTCAAATAAGACAGCTAAAAAGGATGCATCAAATATTTTAGGCAAGATGCTTATGAAAATTGGGAGTGAGGGAAAGTTGACAGCGAAAATCTGATTTTTTTTCGGGTATATCAAGAGATTGAAAGTGAGTTGAACCACGCTATCAAGGCGTCAGTTTCCTTGGATAATAATGGTAATGAAAATGCGAACATTCTGAGTGAAAAATTGATGGGGTTTTGTTAGTTTTGCTACTACTATTTTTGCTAAAAATCCCTTACTGGACATATGTAAAACTGTCTTGATTGACAAAGAAGAAGAAGAAGAAGAAAAAGAAGAAGAAGAAGCGTTAAAGTGTTGGGGTTAAGTCTGAGAGAGGATGCCACTTCTTGGATGGCGTTCTCTTCAGCCTTGGAAGCGGCGAAGCCGCTACTACTGTTGTCGTTTCTATAACCACCCATTATGAGCTCAACAGCTATAGTAGCATCACAATCATTGGGTCAAGAAAAAAAAGAGAAATTAAAAAGGGGTTGAGTCTTGAGAAGAAGGAGTTGAGTCTCAGATAAGCATCTTTTGTTAGAAAAGAGAGAAGAAGGAGGAAGGAGGAAGGCGGCGCTGTTGTAGTAAGCTAGAGCCGGAGGTTGGTCGGAGGAAGAAGGAGGAGGAAGGTAGAGGCGGCGATGCACAAAAATGAAGATGATTTTATTGGGGAAGAAGAAGAAAATTGGAGGGGATGTTGAGGAAAAGGAAGAGACGAGGGTTCAGAAGAAAGGGGATTAGGGTTTTAAAAAATTGAAATTAGGGTGTTTTTAAAATTATAAAAATTAAAAGTGGTAAATTTTGTAATTATGAAAATGTTAACTGACACGTCACCCTTAAACCTTAACTCCAGGTAACTCAATTGAAGATTGGTCATTTTTGTCAAATTTTAAAATCTTTTGGGGATCATTTTGTCAATAACAAAGATTAAGTACCATTTTGTCAGCGTCAGAATCTTTCGAGTATCGATTTAGTATTTACCTCAAAAATAAATAAAGAATATTTATCCATTTTCATTCTCAAAAAGTTTTGGACCAAACACTTTAGTCCCTAACAAAAATTAATTACTTGATTAGTTCTCAACAGTTAACGCTGTCAGTCACTTTAGTCTTTAGTCCAGTTTGTTCCGTCAAATCTAGCTAAAAATATCTTACGTGTCGCGTTAACTTTTCACGCACATGTTTAGTGCCATGTGGAAAAAAGGGACAAAGTGGTCTCTGGCCCAAAATGTGCTTCCAATGCTTCTAGTCAGAAGATGAGTTAAGTCTCAAAGTGGTCCCTAAAGTTACACTCAAGACTCATAGTAGTCCTTTACCCATATTCATCCTTAAAGTAGCACTCCGGGACTCATATTCGTCCTTCCGACATATTCTGTCCATCTGGCACCACCAGAAAGATGGTTTGGATAAGTCCGTGACACATTGGCTAGGTAACGGCTAGCTGACGTGAATTAGTAAACTTTTATGGTGCAATTTGCCCCTAAATCAAAGTTAAAAAACCTTAATCCCCAAATTTGATCATCATTCTCTGCAATAACCCCTCTCTTCTCTTCTCTTCTCTTCTCCATCTTCAAATTAGATGAAATTGGATATATAGAAGACTATTCAAGAACAGATACTATAAATAATGCCGGTTGACAGGTAAATAGAAAGAAATTTGCCAAAATCATCTCTGCTGTACCCAAATGTCATTTGGATAAGGTCATTAGTTCCAAATGAAAAATTCTACTTTCTCTGCAATCTACATGAACATATAATAAAATTCTGAAGTGTGAGAAACCAAAAGCGAATAGCATGCCACTTTAATTGTTCCAGTCTAAGCAAAATGGTGGAGTCGATTGCCATTCTTTATGGCTTTATCATATTTGAAATTAGTAATATGCAAAGCTAGAATCTAAATGTGGTTCTTTGAGTTGATAAATAAGAGAGGATTTAAGTTATAACTCATCTGCAATCAGAGTAGCTCTAGGGACCTCGATCATGGTTCTTACTTTATAGCTTAGAGAGGAATCTATCTCAAAGAACACTTTCACAACAACATTTCTTATTAAACTCACTTGGTACTTCAACTTCTACCAAGGATAAAAAATGAAAGATTATAAATAACCAAGACAAGAAACTAATGTAGTTGTATTTAGTACATACTGTTTAGAAAAAAACTAAAAATACTACGGAGCCTTGGCTCAAAGAATGTATGGTAAAGCTATAACATAATTTTTATGATTAATGGTACATGTAGAGCAAAAAGTAAAGCAAAAAATTAACAAGGGAATAAATGAGGTTGAATAAAGATCATGCTTGAGGCGTACCG
Organism: Arachis hypogaea; assembly: GCF_003086295.3. Taxonomy (NCBI): domain Eukaryota; kingdom Viridiplantae; phylum Streptophyta; class Magnoliopsida; order Fabales; family Fabaceae; genus Arachis; species Arachis hypogaea. The sequence goes on from NC_092055.1 coordinate 14,300,005, forward strand.
ACAAGTGGAACCATTATTTTCGGCTGACCTTTAATGCCATGGTTACTCACTGAAACTGCAGCCTCAAAGATTGCACGAACTTGCATCTCAGTTAGTTTCAGGTATGATATTCCTAGCCTGTTGATAGAAAATTCACTAGTCAGATATGAATGCTATGAACCAATCCATAAATTAGGGGGGATGCAAACCTGCAACCTCGGCAACCAAGCATGGGATTCACTTATGATAGTTTTTCAATCCTAGAGAAGATTTTTTCTTTATTGATTCCTGTCTCCAAAGTTAGCTCCCTAACAATATGATGCAACTCACCCTCAGGAATAAACTCATGAAGTGGAGGATCCAAAAATCGGATTGTCACCAGGAGACCATCCATTGCGCGGAAGATCCCCTCGAAATCTAATCTCCGATAAGGTAGTGATGAGGGGAAATTGTCGGTTAAGAATTTTCACTAAATAATCACGTTGCAAGTATAGATGCAAACTAACAATTTATCCTCCAATCAAAGTGTAAAAAATTTGTCACAATACAAATCAAAATAATCGGGAGTATTAATTCCGGGTCGTTCTCCCTAGAAATTGTAATGAAGTTCTCAATTATTGGCTATGAGAGAAATTGGGGGTGAGATAGCAATTGACAAGAAATGTAAATAACAAGGTAAATGACAATTAACTAATAAAGAAAAGGAAATCAAATGGTAAAAAGGTCTTGACAATGGTTGATGGTTAAGGATCTCTATCCTTGTTACCAACCACAATATGATAATTGCAAGGATCAATTCCATTTAGTCATCCTCTAACAATTGGAGGAAGGTCAAATGAGCTTCATTAATCCTAACCCATAAGTCCTAGCCACTCACTAATTGAATTAGTGAAGACTAGTGTCAATGGACACCAATTATTAATCACTTAGACATTAGTAACTCAAGGTCACCCAAGTTACCATCCTAAGCCAAAAATAGGAAAAATCTACTCTATAGCTAAAAGAAATATTTCATCAAACACCTAGAATTCAATAAAAACAAACATCATAAAATGCAAGAATTAATAAAAGCTATAACTATCATAAGCAAGAAATTAATAATAGCAACTAAGGTAAACATGAAAAGACATGGAAGCATAAAATTGCATTAAAAGAGAATTAAAATTGACAAGAGAGTTCATAAACTAAATTGGCAAAATAAAAAAATTAACAAAAGAAGTAGATAAACTAAAGTGCTAGAACAAATAAAAGTAAAGGAGAACTAAATTGAAGCAAAAATAAAATCTAGATCTAAGAAGAAATTGAAATAAGAACCCTAAAATCTAGAGAGATGAGAGAGCCTCTCTCTAGAATTCTACATCTATCTAAAACTAAACTTAATCTAATGTGTGTAATGTGGAATCCCCATCCTCCTTCACTCCCCAGCCTCTAATCTACAGACTGGGCTCGAAACTGAGCCAAAATTGAGCTCTGAAATCGCCCCCAACGTGTTCTCTTTAGTGAGGCATGTGCCGCTTGTCACGCGTACGCGTCGGCCACGCGTACGCATCGTAGAGCTTTGAACAAGGTCACGCGTACGCATAGGTGGACGATGATCCTGGTCACGCGCACGCGTCAACCACGCATACGCGTCGGGACCAGCTTCTCAAATCTTTAATTCTTTGTGATCCTTCCACTTTTGCATAGTTCCTTTCCATCCTCTAAGCCATTATTACCCTATAATTCTGAAATCTTTTGACAAACATATCACGGCATCGAATGGTAATAAGAGAGGATTGGAAATTAGCAATTTTAAGGCCTAGGAAGCATGTTTTCATTCTTAAGTACAAATTAGGAAGGATTCATAAAACCATGCAATTTATATGGATAAGTGTAAAAATAGTTAACAAAATCCACTCAATTCAATTCAAAATAAACCATAAAATAGTGGTTTATCAATCTCCTCACACTTAAACCTTAGCATATCCTTATGCTAAGCTCAAGAAAAGCCATAAAGGGGTGAAGAGGAATGGTAGGATTTATTAAATGCAACCTATCTATATGAATGCAACTACATGCTAAATGCTTCTACCTACTTGGTTAAAAGTAAATCATCTCCAAGAACATATATGAGCAAGTAAGGCTAAGATAGCATGATGATCCATGAATTTCACTAATTCGATCTCAAAATGAAGCACAAATAGACTTGTAAGAAGAAAGCTCATGAAAGCCGGGAACAAGGAATTGAGTATCGAACCCTCACCGGAAGTGTTTACACTCTAATATCTCTAGTGTTTGAGGGTCGATTCTCTCAATTCTCTACTAATCTTGCTTTCTAAGGCTTGCTTTTCTTCTACCAATCAACATATGATCAATGCATGAATACACATATCAAGAGGTCTTTTCATGGGTTGTAATGGGGTTAGGGTCAAGGTAGGATTGTATTTGGCTAACTAGACTAAAATTTAAATCCTTGATTAACCTAAACTTCCCACCTAACCTAAGACAATCCATGTAATCAAAATACAAAACCTAACTACCCATTAACTATCTTTTTCACATATTCATGCATCCCAAATTTGAGTACAATACATATGCATTGCTACCACTATTTACTTTGGGGCATTTTGTCCCTTTTTATTTCTTTCTTTTTCTCTTTTTCTCTTTTTATTTTTCTTTTCTTCTTTTTTTTATTTTTTTATTTTTATTTTTTTTGTTTTTATGTATAAATAGTGGAATATATATATATATATATATATATATATATATATATATATATATATATATATATATATATATATATATATATATATGAGAGATTAATGCATATGATTAAAGTGTTGGATGCATGAGCATGTGCCAAAACTTTTTTTTTTTCACATTTTAACAAAAGAATCTAAAATACCCAATTTTCAAACCAAGTGTTCCCAAACCCAATTTTCCCACACTTAATTCATGCACACTCTCACTAGTCTAAGCTAACCAAAGATTCAAATTAAGGACATTCATTGTTTTCTGCTTAGAGTTAGTGATGTACTAAAATAAAGAACAAATGTGGTTAAATAGGCTCAACATTGGATTGCAAAGATTGATAACAAGGTAAGGCCATTTGGGTATGTGAGCTTAGTGAAATAAATGCCTCAATCACATAAATGCATTCATACATCAAACAATGAAAATATAGAATCAAGCAAGACAAAGATCACAATCTTAGAAAGAACAACACACACCAAAATAAAATATTGGTTGATAAGATGCAACCAATTAATTAGGCTCAAAATCTCACTAGACTTGTGTGTTCTAGCTCTAAAACCATGTTCCAAAATTAATTCCTTCAAGCAAGTTCAACAAAACTTTTTAATTCAATTTAGTGGAATGCCCTGAAACAGTTTCTTGAAAAAGAAATCATCACTTCAACCAAGTAGTCCTAACAAGAAAGAAGTGGTAGAATATGTACAAACTCTAACTATTATGCAATCTATCATGCAATACAACAACTAACTAACAAAGAAGATTAAGAATTGGTGTTGAAAAAGGGAGTAGTTACCCACGGAAGTCGGTCCCCGACCTCTCCACACTTAAAGATTGCACCATCCTCAGTGCATTCAAAGATGAGCAACGGGTGGGATGCTACCACTGATAAGTTTTTTCAAAAGATTATACGGAGGGACTTGTTTAGAAGCCTTTTTCTTTCCATTCTAGGTGGCCATCCTGAAAGAAGAGAAAAAGAAAGAAGATTAAACCCACAAACAAAGATATTAAAACAAATAGAATATAGGTAGGACTAATGCCAAATAAAAGTGGGGTTCTTAACTACATGGTAGCTACAACATGTAAGTAAGAAAGCAATATAAACGAAGAGCATATCAACTAACACTTGATGCAAGAGTAAAATCAAAGCATAAGTAAATGGCATGAAGAGCATTTGGGGCATCAAGTTTAAATAGGAAAGAGTGGGTCATGAAAGACATGCAAGTTCATATCAATGCACAAAGGATGCAAGACTCATCAAAGATTAAACATTGACCTAAAAATTTCATCACCTAATCAATATCAAATAAGTCAAGAAGCACCAAAATGATCCAAGAAATTCTCAACAGTTGCGTAGAAAAATTCAACACCAATGTTAAAATAACAAACTTAGAAAAGAAAATAAGAACAAGCAAAAAAGTTAAAATGTAATGAATAAAATTATGCAAATACAATAAGCAAAAGAGAATGAAAGAAGATAAAGATGAGAAGTAAAACTTTGAAAAGGGAGAGAAGAAGAAAGTAAGAAAGGAAAAAGAATGAGTAGGAAAGAAATAAAGAAAGAAGAAGTAGACTGAAGAATCAAGGTAGAAACAGGGCAGTTGAGGTCGCGAAGGCGACGCACACGCGTGGGTCATGCGTGTGCTCGACAAAGAGGAAAAGGCAGGTGACGCGTACGTGTGAGATGAAGAAAAAGAAACTGACGCGTACGCGTGAGAGCTTTTCATGTCAAGCGCACAACACCCGCATGGTTCTAGCACAACTCTCTGTTCGGAACCAGGCAGCAGCATCCTCCCCGAACCATTTCAGCATGGCGCTCGCATCACCAAAATTTGGGCGTCAATGCGCACGCGTCGGTCATGCCTACACGTGACATCCCCCCCCCCTTTTTTTAAAGAAAGCATAAAAACAGAACAAAATTATCTCAACCACTATATACATTCTTAAAACCAACCAAAATCAAAATTACCAAAATTCCTAACTTTTAAAAACCATTTTAACATGCAACTAACCAATTCAAACAAAAAATGCAATTCAAAACAAGGATACAATTCAAAACAACTAACCTACAAAGTAAAGCATAGAATTAACCAAACAAACTAACAACTAAGGTAATATATACAAGAGTGATATCAAAGTAAGAAACTACCTAACAATGGCAACTCAATTCATTCATTGATTATATCTACAAGAGCATGGAAAGAGGTTATCATGATGGAGTGTCTCCCACCTAGCACTTTTATTTATTGTCCTTAAGTTGGACAATTGATGGGGTCCTTGCTATGGTGGCTTATGCTTGAATTCTTCATTGAATCCCCACCAATGTTTGTATTTCCAATAGCCTCCAGGATCCCAAACTATGTATACCACTCTTCCAAGAAACCTCAAGCAAGTAGCAAGACCCCAAAATTGATTATTGTTGATGTGTATTACGGGATCCCATACTTTCTTTGTCAACACCCTTTCTTCTTGATGATCATGCTTCCAATTGGGTGACAAACTTCTTGAATTCTCCTTAGAACTCTTAATCTTCATCCTAAATCCTTTGAATTGAGTTCCACTCCACCTTTGAATCCTAAAGTTTGAGCTTCTTCCCACTATGCACCTTGATTCTAGTTGCCAACCAACATCCAACTCTTTTCTACTTTCTAACCCACAAATAGCTCTAAGTTGACCATCTGTTTCTAACAAAGCATATTGATAGGGGTTAAGGAAATTAAAGGATGAGATGATTACCCACTCAATTTAATTTGGATGGTGACTTAGCAAGGAAGGTATCCAATGGTTTTGATAATGTGAGCTTTACTCCTTTTGACTCCTCCTTTATGACTTCTACCTTTTGACAACTTTCTTCAACTTTCACTTGTTGTCAACTTCTTCCAACTCCTCCTCATCATCAATCAAATCAAATTTTGGAGGTTATATGAAGTCCACTTCAACCTCAATTTCACATCAAATGGAAGAAGCTTCAACAAGGTCACCAATGTCATTTGGTATAGAGTTGTCTTCAATGATGGAATTTGTCTCTTGTTCAACCTCTCCTAGATCTTCAACTATTCCTTAATCTTCAAGGATCTCTACTTCCTATATACAATAGCCAATAGCATAACACCATTGAAATTCCCCGGCAACGGAGCCAAAAACTTGAAAGAAGAACTTATGTTGATCTAGAATTTATCATTAAAAATGGGATTGTTTTGTTGCAAGCATGGTCTAGACCAACAACCACTCCTCAATCAAAGTTTAGAGTTTTGGTTGTCACAAGTCTAACTCAATAAAAGTAACCGAAGTATTTAAACCTCGGGTCGTCTTTTCAAGGAATTGTAGTGAGGTATGCATATTATTGGTTATGGTATTAAAGGGGGTTGGGTTGGTAAAAAGGGAAAGAAATTAAAGGACAACAAAAGTAAAGTAAGAAACTAAAGCAAACAATAACTAAAGAGAGACATTCATGGCAAGGATTAAGAATCTAAGCTTTCTATCCTAATCACTAATCATATTATAATAATTATCAAGAGCTTATCCTATTTAGTCATCTCCAACAATGGAAGAAGGTACAATGTTATCTTCACACGAGAGAAAGTCAAATAAGACTAGTTAATCTCAATTCAAAAGTCCTAATCAACTTACTAATTGAATTAGCAAAAGATTAGCGTCGATGGAAACAATATTAACTAACAACTCTAGATCACCAACATAAGTTGGGTATTCATAACTCAAGATTGCCTAATTCCTCTTTCCAAGCCAAGAATGCTCAAAAATCTACTCTAACATCCAACCAAGTATTTTGTCAAACACTTGGAAGGCATAAAAGGAAAGCATATTAAATTGCAAAAAATATAAAAACTAACAACTACCCAATGCAACGAATCAACAATAGCAACTCAAAACAACAATAAAAGAATATCAAACATTAAATTGCATTGAAAGAAAATCCAAATCCAACAAAAGTGCATCAACATAAAAGAAGTGTGAAAAGGGAAATTAACAAGAAAACTAAGAAGAACAAAGATGTAAGAACAAGAAATTGTAAAGGAAACAAGATGAAAACAAGAATTAAATCCTAGATCTAAAATGCAATTAACCTAAAAATCCTAATTCTAGAGAGAAGAGGGAGCTTCTCTCTCTAGAAAACTAAACTACATGATGCTAACCTAAAACTAATTACTCCCCCTTGATCCATCTGGAATTCTGCATGAAATAGTCTCAAGAACGAGTTGGATTTGGGCCTGTGCAGCTCAGAAAATCGCCCCCAGCGAATTCACTTTAATGAGGTCACGTGCTGGCTTTGATGTGTATGCATGGGTCACACGTACGCGTCGTCTGGCATTTTCCTTGTCACGCGTACGCGTCATGTCACGCGTACGCGTTGCCTGGACGATGCTCCTCTTCACGCATGCGCGTCGCTCTAAATGCTCCAAATCCTTACTTTTCCATGAATTCTCCACTTTGCATGCTTTTCTCTTTACTTCTTCCATCCAATACTTGCCTTATGAATCTGAAATCACTCAACAAACATATCAAGGCATTGAATGGAATTAAGGTGAATTAAATTTAGCTATTTTTAGGCCTAAAAAGCATGTTTTCACTCTTAAGCACAAATTTAGGGAGAATTACAAAACCATGCTATTTCATTGAATAAATGTGAGAAAAGTTGATAAAATTCTCTAAATTAAGTACAAGATAAACCACAAAATTGGGGTTTATCAAACCCAAACCTCCCCACACTTAAACCAAGCATGTCCTCATGCTAAACTCAAGAAAGAAACAAAGGGTATTAACATTTATTCAATGCAAACTACCTAAATACAACCTATCTACATACAATCTATCTAAATGAATGCATCTACTTAGTCAAAGTAAATCAATTTCCAAGTAAACATGATGAACATGAGGGCTAAGGCAATAGCAACCAAGTCAAATCTACAATTGAATTGAGTTATTGAAAAGATTTTAACAACTTGCAAGAAAAGAGATGATTATAGGTGAAAACATGTAATTAAGCAAGCGAACCTTATCGGATGTGTATCCGCTCTAGTCACTCAAGTGTATAGGGTTGATTCACTCAATTCTCCTCTAATCATGCTTTCTAAGATTTGTTTTTCATCTAACAATCAACAATTATTTTATGCATGCATACAAATATCATGAGGTCTTTTTATAGGTTGTAATGGGACTAAGGTCAAGGTAGGATGCATATGATCAAGTGAGCTTGAAATTTGAATCTTTGATTAACTTAAACTTCCCACCTAACCTATATAACAACTCATACAATTTCAAAGCTAACCTAACTACCCATTCTTCACTTTTTCACACACTCATGTATTCTATTTTTGATTCACATCTCATATGCATTGATTATTATTGAACTTCACTTTGAGACATTTTCCCCCTTTTTATTGCTTTTCTTTTCTTTTTCTATATATATATATATATTTTTTTTTCTTTATCATTTTTTTACTAAAGTATATACAAACATATCATTGCATATGATTTTACATATTTAATGCATGAGTATGTACCCAATTCCCAATATTTTCAATAGAAATACAAAAACACTCTTTTATCCCAACCAATGTTTCCAACTCTCCCAAACTTGAATGATAAACACTCTCACTAGCCTAAGCTAATCAAAGATCCAAATTAAGGACATTTATTATTTTTCGCTTTAAGGCTTGTAATGTGCTAAAATTAAGAACAAATTGGTTTAGCATAGGCTCAAAGTTGGCTAACAATGGAAGATAGAAGGTAGGCTGATGTGTGAAATCGTGATCATTCCTTCCTTGGTAACGGCGCTAAAAACTCAATGCGCACGTTCATGTTCTTCATTCTGTTTCACAACTTTGTACAACTAACTAGCAAGTACACTGGGTCGTCCAAGTAATAAACCTTACGTGAGTAAGGGTCGATCCCACGAAGATTGTCGGCTTGAAGCAAGCTATGGTCACCTTGTAAATCTCAGTCAGGCGGATTCAAATGTATTAAGAGATTATAGTGTACTAAAAGATAATTAAAATAGGATAGAGATACTTATGTAATTCATTGGTGAGAATTTCAGATAAGTGTATAGAGATGCTTTCGTCCCTCTGAACCTCTGCTTTCCTGCTGTCTTCATCCAATCATTCCTACTCCTTTCCATGGCAAGCTGTATGTTGGGCATCACCGTTGTCAATGGCTACTTCCCGTCCTCTCAGTGAAAATGGTCCAAGATGCTCTGTCACGGCACGGCTATTCATCTGTCGGTTCTCGATCATACTGGAATAGGATCCATTGATCCTTTTGCGTCTGTCACTACGCCCAGCACTCGCGAGTTTTAAGCTCGTCACAGCCATCCCTTCCCAGATCCTACTCGGAATACCACAGACAAGGTTTAGACTTTTCGGATCTCAGGAATGGTCATCCATAGGTTCTAACTTATACCACGAAGACACTAATAACTCAGACTCGGTCCCCTGTATTAGATATCCAAGAGATATCCATTCAATCTAAGGTAGAACGGAAGTGGTTGTCAGGCACGCGTTCATAAGTTGAGAATGATGATGACTATCACGATCATCACATTCATCATATTGAAGTGCGAATGAATATCTTAGAAGCGGAATAAGCTGAATTGAATAGAAAAATAGTAGTACTTTGTATTAATTCATGAGGAACAGCAGAGCTCCACACCTTAATCTATGGTGTGTAGAAACTCTACCGTTGAAAATACATAAGTGATGAAGGTGCAGGCATGGCTGAATGGCCAGCCCTCAAAACGTGATCAAAGGATCAAAAAATAATCCAAAGATGATGTAAATACAATAGTAAAAAGTCCTATTTATACTAAACTAGTTACTAGGGTTTACAGAATGAGTAAATGATGCAGAAATCCACTTCCGGGGCCAACTTGGTGTGTGCTTGGGCTGAGCATTGAGTTTTACACGTGTAGAGGCCTCTCTTGGAGTTGAACGCCAGTTTGTAACCTGTTTCTGGCGTTTAACTCCACTTTGTAACCTGTTTCTAGCGTTTGACTCCAGAATGCAGCATGGAACTGGCATTGAACGCCAGTTTACATTGTCTATCCTTATTCAAAGTATGGACTATTATATATTTCTGGAAATCCCTGGATGTCTACTTTCCAACGCAATTGAAAGCGCACCATTTGGAGTTCTGTAGCTCCAGAAAATTCACTTTGAGTGCAGGGAGGTCAGAATCCAACAACATCAGCAGTCCTTTTTCAGCCTGAATCAGATTTTTGCTCAAGTCCCTCAATTTCTGCCAGAAAATACCTGAAATCACAGAAAAACACAAAAACTTATAGTAAAGTCTAGAAATTTAAATTTTAATTAAAAACTAATAAAAATATACTAAAAACTAACTAAATCATACTGAAAACTATGTAAAAATAATGCCAAAAAGCGTATAAATTATCCGCTCATCACAACACCAAACTTAAATTGTTGCTTGTCCCCAAGAACTGAAAATCAAATAGGATAAAAAGAAGAGAATATACTATAGATTCCAAAATATCAATGAAACTTAGCTCCAATCAGATGAGCGGGATTTGTAGCTTTTTGCCTCTTGAATAGTTTTGGTATCTCACTTTATCCATTGAGGTTCAGAATGATTGGCATCTATAGGAACTTAGAATTCAGATAGTGTTATTGATTCTCCTAGTTCAGTATGTTGATTCTTGAACACAGCTACTTTATGAGTCTTGGCCGTGGCCATAAGCACTTTGTTTTCCAGTATTACTACCGGATACATGAATGCCACAGACACATAACTGGGTGAACCTTTTCAGATTGTGACTCAGCTTTGCTAGAGTCCCCAATTAGAGGTGTCCAGGGTTCTTAAGCACACTCCTTTTTTGCTTTGGACCTTGACTTTAATCGCTCAGTCTCAAGTTTTCACTTGACACCTTCACGCCACAAGCACATGGTTAGGGACAGCTTGGTTCAGCCGCTTAGGCCAGGATTTTATTCCTTTAGGCCCTCCTATCCACTGATGCTCAAAGCCTTGGATCCTTTTTATTTACCCTTGCCTTTTGGTTTTAAGGGTTATTGGCTTTTTGCTCTTGCCTTTTGGTTTAAAGAGCTTTTGGCTTTTTCTGCTTGCTTTTTCTTTTTCTATTTTTTTCGGCATTTTTTTTCTTTTCTCTCTTTTTTTTCTGCAAGCTTTTGTATTCACTGCTTTTTCTTGCTTCAAGAATCATTTTTATGATTTTTCAGATTATCAAATAACATTTATCCTTTTCATCATTCTTTCAAGAGCCAACATATTTAACATTCATAAACAACAACTTCAAAAGACATATGCACTGTTCAAGCATACATTCAGAAAACAAAAAGTATTGCCACCACATCAAAATAATTAAACTAGTTTCAAGGATGAATTCGAAACCATGTACTTCTTGTTCTTTTGTAATTAAAATATTTTTCATTCAAGAGAGGTGATGGATTCATATTCATAACTTTAAGGCATAGACACTTAGACACTAATGATCATGTATAAGACACAAATATAAATAAACATAAAGCTTAGAAATCGAAAAATAGGAAAATAAATAAACAAGGAGATTAAGGAATGAGTCCACCTTAGTGAGGGTGGCGTCTTCCTCTTCTTGAAGAACCAATGGTGCTCTTGAGCTCCTCTATGTCTCTTCCTTGTCTTTGTTGTTCCTCCCTCATAGCTCTTTGATCTTCTCTAATTTCATGGAGGATGATGGAGTGCTCTTGGTGCTCCATCCTTAGTTGTCCTATGTTGGAACTTAATTCTCCTAGGAAAGTGTTGATTTGCTCCCAATAATTCTGTGGAGGAAAGTGCATCCCCTGAGGCATCTCAGGGATTTCATGGTGAAGAATCTCCTCATGCTCATGTTGAGGTCCCTGATCTCTTGTTTGCTCCATCTTTTTCTTAGTGATGGGCTTATCCTCTTCAATGAGAATATCTCCCTCTATGTCAATTTCAGCTGAATTGCAGGGGTGGCAAATAAGGTGAGGAAAGGCTAACCTTGCCAAATTAAAGGACTTGTCAGCCACCTTGTAGAGTTCTTGAGGTATGATCTCATGAACTTCCACCACCTCCCCAATCATGATACTATAGATCATGATGGCCTGGTCTACAGTAACTTCAGACCGGTTACTAGTAGGAATGATTGAGCGTTGAATGAACTCCAACCATCCTCTAGCTACTGGTTTGAGGTCAAGCCTTCTTAGTTGAACCGGCTTGCCTTTTGAGTCAATTTTCCATTGAGCTCCTTCCACACATATGTCCATGAGGACTTGGTCCAACCTTTGATCAAAGTTGACTCTTCTACTGTAGGGGCGTGCGTTTTCTTCCATTATTGGTAAGTTAAACGCCAACCTTACATTTTCCGGATTGAAATCTAAGTAATTCCCCCAAACCATGGTGAGTCAATTCTTTGGATTCGGGTTCACACTTTGATCATGGTTCCTAGTGATCCATGCATTTGCATAGAACTCTTGAACCATTAGGATCCCAACTTGTTGGATGGGGTTGGTGAGAACTTCCCAACCTCTTCTTTGGATCTCAAGTCGGATCTCCGGATACTCATTCTTTTTGAGTTTGAAAGGAACCTCAGGGATCACTTTCTTCTTGGCCACAACTTCATAGAAGTGGTCTTGATGGACCTTAGAGATGAATCTCTCCATCTCCCATGACTCAGAGGTGGAAGCAATTACCTTCCCTTTCCTCTTTCTAGAGGTTTCTCTGGCCTTAGGTACCATGAATGGTTATGGAAAAACAAAAAGCTATGCTTTTACCACACCAAACATAAAATGGTTACTCGTCCCCGAGCAAAAGAAGAAAGAAAGAAGTAAAAGAAGAAGAAAAATGGGGGAGAGAGAGAGAGAGATGGTTTCGGCCAAGGGGAAGAAGAGAGGGTTTTGTTGTGTGAAAATGAAGAGGAAATGAGGGGTTTATATAGGAGTGGGGAGGGGTTTAGGGTTCGGCCATTTAGGGTTGGATTTGGGAGGGAAATTATTTTGAATTTAAAGGTAGGTGGGGTTTTTGGGGAAGAGAGGATGGATGTGATTGGTGAAGAGGTGATGGGGAAGAGTGATTGAGTTGATTGGTGAGGGGTATTTGGGAAAGAGAGTTATGGAAAGGTATGAAGAGGAGAAAAGAAGTAGGTGGGGATCCTGTGGGGTCCACAGATCCTGAGGTGTTTGAGGATTTCTCATCCCTTCACCTTTTAGGTGTGTAAAACGCCCTATATATGCAATCCTGGCGTTTAATGCCAGACTGCAGCATATTTATGGCGTTAAACGCCACTTCCATGCTTGTTTTGGGCGTTCAACGCCAGTCCATAGCATGTTTCTGGCGTTGAACGCCAATATGGTTCATGTTTCTGGCGTTAAACGCCAGTCTGATGCTTGTTTCTGGCGTTTAATGCCAGCTTTCCTCTGGGTGCAATCCTGGCGTTTAAACACCAGACTGCTGCTTGTTTCTGGCGTTTAACGCCAGTTTCATGCTCTGTTCTGGCGTTAAACGCCAGCCAGATGCTCCTTACTGGTGTTTAAACGCCAGTAAGCCCTTCCTCCAGGGTGTTCTATTTTCAATGCTGTTTTTCATTCTGTTTTCGATTTTTCAGTAGTTTTTATGACTCTACATGATCATCAACCTAATAAAACATGAAATAACAAAGAGAAAATAAAATAAAAGTGATTAATTAACATTGGGTTGCCTCCTAACAAGCGCTTCTTTAATGTCAATAGCTTGACAGTGAGCTCTCATGGAGTCTCACAGATAATCAGAGCAAGGTTGGGACCTCCCAACACCAAACTTAGAGTTTGGTTGTGAGGGTTCAACACCAAACTTAGAGTTTGGTTGTGGCCTCCCAACACCAAACTTAGAGTTTGACTGTGGGGGCTTTGGTTGACTCTGCAGTGAGAGAAGCTTTTCATGCTTCCTCTCCATGGTTACAGAAGGAGATCCTTGAGTTTTAAACACAAGGTAGTCCTCATTTAGTTGAAGGACCAACTCTCCTCTGTCCACATCAATCACAGCTCTTACTGTGGCTAGGAAGGGTCTTCCAAGGATGATGGATTCATCCTCATCCTTCCCAGTATCCAAGATTATGAAATTAGCAGGGATGTAAAGGCCTTCAACCTTTACTAGCACGTCCTCAACTTGTCTATAAGCTTGTTTTCTGGAGTTTTCTGCCATCTCTAATGAGATTCTGGCAGCTTGCACCTCAAAAATTCCCAGTTTCTCCATTACAGAGAGTGGCATGAGGTTTATCCCTGACCCAAGGTCACATAGAGCCTTCTCAAAGGTCATGGAGCCTATGGTACAAGGTATTAAGAACTTTCCAGGATCCTGTTTCTTCTGAGGCAATCTCAGTTGATCCAGATCACTCAGTTCATTGGTGAGCAAGAGAGGTTCATCTTCCCAAGTCTCATTACCAAATAATTTGGCATTCAGCTTCATGATTGCACCAAGGTACTTGGCAACTTGCTCTTCAGTGACATCTTCATTCTCTTCAGCAGAAGAATACTCATCAGAGCTCATGAATGGCATAAGGAGGTTCATTGGAATCTCTATGGTCTCTAGATGAGCCTCAGATTCCCTTGGTTCCTCAGAGAGAAACTCCTTATTGATCTCTGGACGTCCCAGGAGGTCTTCCTCATTGGGATTCACGTCCTCTTCCTCCTTTGTAGGTTCGGCCATATTGGTTATATCAATGGCCTTGCACTCTCTCTTTGGATTCTCTTCTGTATTGCTTGGGAGAGTACTAGGAGGTGTTTCAGTGATCTTCTTACTCATCTGGCCCACTTGTGCCTCCAAATTTCTTATGGAGGACCTTGTTTCACTCATGAAACTTAAAGTGGCCTTGGACAGATTAGAGACTAAGTTTCCTAAATTAGAGGTATTTTGTTCAGAATTCTCTGTCTGTTGCTGAGAAGATGATGGAAAAGGCTTGCTATTGCTGAGCGTATTTCTTCCACCATTATTAAAGCCTTGTTGAGGCTTTTGTTGATCCTTCCATGAGAAATTTGGATGATTTCTCTATGATGAATTATAGGTGTTTCCATAAGGTTCACCCATGTAATTCACCTCTGCTATTGCAGGGTTCTCAGGATCATAAGCTTCTTCTTCAGAAGATACCTCTTGAGTACTGTTGGATGTAGCTTGCATTCCATTTAGACTCTGAGAAATCATAGTGACTTGCTGAGTCAATATTTTGTTCTGAGCCAATATGGCATTCAGAGTATCAATTTCAAGAACCCCCTTCTTCATAGGCGTCCCATTACTCACAGGATTCCTTTCAGAAGTATACATGAACTGGTTATTTGCAACCATGTCAATGATTTCTTGAGCTTCTGAAGGCGTTTTCTTTAGGTGAATGGATCCACCTGCAGAATGGTCCAATGACATCTTTGATAGCTCAGACAGACCATCATAGAATATATCCAGGAAGGTCCATTCTGAAAGCATGTCAGAAGGACACTTTTTGGTCAGTTGCTTATATCTCTCCCAAGCTTCATAGAGGGATTCACCTTCTTTCTGTCTGAAGGTTTGAACATCCACTCTAAGCTTACTAAGCTTTTGAGGAGGAAAGAACTTGGCTAAGAAAGCCTTGACCAGCTTATCCCAAGAGTTCAGGCTATCCTTAGGTTGAGAGTCCAACCATACTCTAGCTCTGTCTCTTACAGCAAATGGGAAAAGCATAAGCCTGTAGACCTCGAAATCAACCCCATTGGTCTTAACAGTATCACAGATCTGCAATAATTCAGTTAAGAACTGAAAAGGATCTTCAGATGGAAGTCCATGAAACTTGCAGTTCTGTTGCATCAGAGAAACTAATTGAGGTTTAAGCTCAAAATTGTTTGCTCCAATGGCAGGGATTGAGATGCTTCTTCCATGTAAATTGGAATTAGGTGCAGTAAAGTCACCAAGCATCCTCCTTGCATTGTTATTATTTTCGGCCATATCTTCTTCTTTTTCGAAAATTTCTGTCAGATTTTCTCCAGAGAGTTGTGCTTTAGCTTCCCTTAGCTTCCTCTTCAGAGTCCTTTCAGGTTCAGGATCAGCTTCAACAAGAATGTTCTTATCATTGTTCCTGCTCATATGAAAAAGAAGAGAACAGAAAATAATAGGGATCCTCTTTGCCTCAGTAGAGAGAGGTTCCTTTATGTGAGTAGAAGAAGAGAAGAATATGAGAAGGAGAAGAGAAAAACTTGAACACAGAGAGGGAGATGGGGTTCGAATTTTGAGTGGAAGAGAAGTGTTAGTAGATGAATAAATAAATAGAAGGAGATTAGAGATAAGAAAGGAATTCGAAAATTAAACAAAATAAGATAAAAATATTTTAAAATTAAATTTAAAATTCAAAAGTTAAAATTGAAATTGAATTAAAATTAAAATTAAAAACAATTAGTTAATTAAAAAGGAATTTTGAAAAAGAGAGAAGGGATTTTTGAAAATTAGAGAGAGAGAGAGAGAGAGTTAGTTAGGTAGTTTTGAAAAAGATATGATTGATTAAAAGAGATTTGAAATTTGTTTTTGAAAAAGATATGATTGAAATTGAAAAAGATATGATTGAAACAAAAAGATAAGATTGATTGAAAAAGATTTGAAAATCAAATTAAAAAGATAAGTGGTTAGAAAAGATTTTGAAATTGATTTTGAAAAGATATGATTGAAAATTAATTTGAAAAAGAAATTTAAAAAGATTTGATTTTTGAAATCAAAGTTGATTACTTGACTAACAAGAAACTAAAAGATATGATTTTAAATTTAAAAGATTGAACTTTTCTTAATAGGCAAGTAACAACTTTGAAAAATTTTGAATCAAAACATTAAATGCTAATAAAATTTTCGAAAATTAAGAAATAAAATAAGAAAAAGATTTTGAAGATTAATTTGAATATTTTCAAAAAAATGAAAAAGATTTTGAAAAATTTTAAAAAGGAATTCAAAAATATGAAAAGAAAATTGAAAAAGATTTGATTTTGAAAAAGATAAGATTTTTAAATTGAAAATTTGATTTGACTCATAAAAATAACTAGATTTTAAAAAATTTTGAAAAAGTCAACTCAAATTTTCGAATTTGATGAGAAGAAAAAGGGAAAGATATTTTTTTTTTATTTTTGAATTTTTTAATGATGAAAGAGAAAAACAACAAAAAGACTCAAAACATGAAGATTATGGATCAAAACACATGATGCATGCAAGAACACTATGAATGTCAAGATGAACACCAAGAACACTTTGAATGTCAAGATGAACACCAAGAACTTATTTTTGAAAGATTTTCAAGAAAAGAAAACATGCAAGACACCAAACTTAAAGATTTTTAATTTTTAGACACTAAGAATTCAAGAATGCATATGAAAAACAAGAAAAGACACAAAATAAGAAAATATGAAGATCAAATAAAGAAGACTGGCCAAGAACAATTTGAAGATCATGAAGAATGCAATGCATGAAATTTTTGAAAATAATTTTTGGAAAATTAAAAAGATACAATTGACACCAAACTTAAAACTTGACTCTAGACTCAAACAAGAAACATAAAAATATTTTTGATTTTATGATTTTATAAATTTTTTTTTATTTTTTTCGAAATTTAATTAGGAAAAACGAAAGAGAAGAAAATTTTTTTTTTGTATTTTTCGAAAATAAGAAATAAAAAGCTTAAAATAAAAATAAAAATACCTAATCTGAGCAACGAGATGAACCGTCAGTTGTCCAAACTCAAAAAATCCCCGGCAACGGCGCCAAAAACTTGGTGTGCGAAATCGTGATCATTCCTTCCTTGGTAACGGCGCTAAAAACTCAATACGCACATTCATGTTCTTAATTCTGTTTCACAACTTCGTACAACTAACCAGCAAGTGCACTGGGTCGTCCAAGTAATAAACCTTATGTGAGTAAGGGTCGATCCCACGGAGATTGTTGGCTTGAAGCAGCTATGGTCACCTTGTAAATCTCAGTCATGCGGATTCAAATGTATTAAGAGATTATAGTGTACTAAAAGATAATTAAAATAGGATAGAGATACTTATGTAATTCATTGGTGAGAATTTCAGATAAGCGTATAGAGATGCTTTCGTCCCTCTGAACCTCTGCTTTCCTGCTGTCTTCATCCAATCATTCCTACTCCTTTCCATGGCAAGCTGTATGTTGGGCATCACCGTTGTCAATGGCTACTTCCCGTCCTCTTAGTGAAAATGGTCCAAGATGCTCTGTCACGGCACGGCTATTCATCTGTCGGTTCTCGATCATACTGGAATAGGATCCATTGATCCTTTTGCGTTTGTCACTACGCCCAGCACTCGCGAGTTTTATGCTCGTCACAGCCATCCCTTCCCAGATCCTACTCGGAATACCACAGACAAGGTTTAGACTTTCCGGATCTCAGGAATGGCCATCCATGGGTTCTAACTTATACCACAAAGACACTAATAACTCGGACTCAGTCCCCTGTATTAGATATCCAAGAGATATCCATTCAATCTAAGGTAGAACGGAAGTGGTTGTCAGGCACGCGTTCATAAGTTGAGAATGATGATGACTGTCACGATCATCACATTCATCAAATTGAAGTGCGAATGAATATCTTAGAAGCGGAATAAGCTGAATTGAATAGAAAAACAGTAGTACTTTGTATTAATTCATGAGGAACAGCAGAGCTCCACAGCTTAATCTATGGTGTGTAGAAACTCTACCGTTGAAAATACATAAATGATGAAGGTTCAGGCATGGCCGAATGGCCAGCCCCCAAAACGTGATCAAAGGATCAAAAAATAATCCAAAGATGATGTAAATACAATAGTAAAAAGTCCTATTTATACTAAACTAGTTACTAGGATTTACAGAATGAGTAAATGATGCAGAAATCCACTTCTGGGGCCCACTTAATGTGTGCTTGGGCTGAGCATTGAGCTTTACACGTGTAGAGGCTTCTCTTGGAGTTGAACGCCAGTTTGTAACTTGTTTCTGGCGTTTAACTCCACTTTGCAACCTGTTTCTGGCGTTTGACTCCAGAATGCAGCATGGAACTGGCGTTGAACGTCAGTTTACATTGTCTATCCTTATTCAAAGTATGGACTATTATACATTGCTGGAAAGCCCTAGATGTCTACTTTCTAACGCAATTGAGAGCGTGCCATTTAAAGTTCTGTAGCTCCAGAAAATCCACTTTGAGTGCAGGGAGGTCAGAATCCAACAGCATCAGCAGTCATTTTTCAGCCTGAATCAGATTTTTGCTCAAGTCCCTCAATTTCAGCCAGAAAATACCTGAAATCACAGAAAAACACACAAACTCATAGTAAAGTCCAGAAATGTGAATTTTAATTAAAAACTAATAAAAATATACTAAAAACTAACTAAATCATACTGAAAACTATGTAAAAACAATGCCAAAAAGCGTATAAATTATCCGCTCATCATAGGCTATTTTGGGTAAGTGAGCTATTTGAAACGATGGCCTCAATCATATAAGTGCATTCATACACAAAATAAATGGACATAAAGAATCAAACAAATCAAAGATTACAATCATAGAAAGAGAATAATACACACAAGAATGAAAATAAGTGGTTATATGATGTAACCACACAATAAGGCTCAAAACTCACATGCTTATGTGCTCTTAACTCAAAAATCATGTTCCACAATATATATAATTTAATCAAGTTCTAAATTTTTTTTTCTCAAATCAATTAGGGTGCCCTATAGATAAATTTCTTGGAAAATTTCATTATTTTGGCTAAGCTTATTATATATATGCAAAATAAGAAAATGCAACTAAAAATTCTAAAAGACCTAAAAAAAATAAATGTGAAAGTGTTGGGATTAGAAATTGTCACCCAAAACCGGCCGATCGGTTGGACGACCTCCACACACTTAAAAGTTTGCACCGTCCTCGGTGCATTCAAAGATGAGCAAGGGGGTACGACGACTTCCTGGATTGCCACCTTCAGCTGGTGGATCAACCGGCTGCTGCGTGTTCTTTTTCCCGCTTTCATCTTTGCTTATGAAAAATCATTTTGAGCAATAGAAAACAGGATAGTAAGAAAAGTAAATGAAAAAGCAAGGAAGCGTGGATTGTTGGAATGAGGTAAAAACCACTAGAACGGAGTGAGTAAATTAGTGTGACATTAGGCACCATTTGGTTGATGTCTATGTATGCCAAAGACAGGGACATAGTGGGACGTGTTCTTTGTTTGGCACGTGAGACACAAACTAAGAAAGACACGGTGACACAGAGATACCCACAAAAAACATGTATTTTGTGTCTTTCCAATTAGCTGAGACACTAATTTTTAAGTTGAGACACTGAAATTTTTTACCATTTTATCCCTTCAACCTAATTTTTTTTCTTCCATCATTCTTCATTTCCTCTCTCAGCCTCCATTGTTGTTGCCCGATTTGGGTTTCAATGGCGTCGCTTCCATCCTCTCTTTGGCAGCGCTGTTTTGTCTTCTGTCTTCTCCTTGCAGGTAGCGTCACATCAAATAAGAAAGTCTCTCTGCCTCCCCCTTCGATCAGCATCAACAACGAATATCGTAACAACAAAGACGCTCTCCCCCATTTGCATTTTGTTCTTCTTCTCTTTGGCAGCGAGAGCAACTACAAATCTACAGTAGAAGCAACCACAAATCTCGTTACAGATATGATATTTTCTCGTCAGTCCTGTCCTTTTTCCATCTTTCCTCATTTTCATCTTCTTTTCATTCTTCTCCACTTCTTTCTTTTTTTCCATTTACTCTGTTGCCTTATTCTACCTCAGATTCAATTTGTATTTGTTTTACAATTTTTTAATAAAATATTTGAATGTTTGTATTATTCAATTAGAATGTTATTGAAGCACTTTTGTTTATTTTATAAATATTAAATTTCAGATTAAAATTTATTTGTGGTGTTCTTTGCCATGGATGAGGTAATAACTTATTATGTATTTAGATTGATAGAGATTTGTGTTTGTTATGCTAATTTTTAGTAATTTCGGGTAAATTTTTTATGCTTATGAGGTTGATTTTATTTTGGATGAAGAATTACCAAAAATTAGAAAAAATCTGTGTTAGTCTTAAAGGTGATGATGCCATGGTAAATTGTGATAATTTTAAAGGAGTATGAAAAGGCAGAAGTGGTGATGGTGATACTGGAATGAATGGGGTAAAATTGACTTTTTAATAAAATTGTGAGTGGTGTGTTCTATCCATGTCTTAATTATCAAACAGAATACAAAATTAATGTCTTCTTGTGTCTATGTACTCTTGTGTATTTGTGTCTATGTTTTCATAATTTTAAGACATAAACCAAACACAGCCTTAAGGAAGAATAGTGTGTGGGTTCTAAGTTGCGCGCGGTTTGGAACACACACACACTAGCATAAAAAGTAATGTCACAAGTACACAAAAGAAAGCATACACTTCACTTATTCTAGTGTGCTTGAAATACTTTAAAGAAAACTTGAAGGTTAAGACAACCAAACAAGGAATGAAGAAGCATAAAAGCATTCAAGTAAAAATCAGGCAATTACGAATTGGATAATGAATGGACATTGATTGATGTGTAAGTAAACTTAGTGAACCAAATTAAATATAAGCTCACACATCAAGCAATGACACATATTGAAATTTGGTTGCAACACCTAAGTGACATAGAGGTGGAACACATGGGTGCTATGGAACTTAGGAAAAAGAAGATAGAAGTAAAAATCAATCACATAGCACGCATGGTCCACAAAGCTTTACAAAGCTAAAAAATATATCACTAGGTAAGCTTTCGATCCAATTTCATAATTCCATAAATCTCAATGCATGAAATAGGTGATGTGAATAAGGGTCAAGCATCACCTTAAAAATTACATTGATAATACACTATTGCCTAATCATGGATGATGAATGCTTTAAATCACACGGTGGCCAAAACATGCAATTCAAAAGATTTAGAAAGCTTGAAGGCAATGTATAAGTACTTGGTATTCAAAAAGGTTAAGCATGAAAAGTTTAAAACCAAGTAACAAATATAACCTCAACAATGAATCCAACATTGAATATTAACAACAATGATGTTAAACTAACATCCTATTAATAATCAGCAGCAATAAATAGTAAACAAGATTAATAATCTAACACTTATAATGAAAAATAGAAAATTAAACTAACTAAATAACTAAAAGAAATGGTTATATATGGTAATTGGTAGGGTTGGATGATGGTTAAAGGAGGGAAAGCAAAGAAGAGAAGAGAGAAGAAGGAAATAAATGGAAAGAAGAGAAAAAAAGAAGAGTGGTGAAAGAGGGCAGTCCACGCGTACGCGTGGTGTGACGCGTAAGCGTGGTGGGATGAAATGGGCGCAACGCGTACGCGTGGGTCACACGTACGTGTGATGGACAAATCAGAGAGGCGACGCGTACGCGTGGGATGACGCGTACGCGTGGGTGGATTTTGTGCTAGAGGCACAACTCCAGCCCAAAACTCGCCAACTCCAGCCCAAAACACCATAAAACCTTATTTAACCTACTAGATTCCCAAATAAACTCAACTAACCAAACAAAACATGAAATTAAACTAATTTTATTAATATTTACAAAAGAAAAAAAAATGAAAAGATGTTACCTTGGTAGGGTGTCTCCCACCTAGTACTTTTATTTATTGTCCTTAAGTTGGACTTATGGGGAGCTCTTCATCAAGGTGGCTTGTGCTTGAATCCATCCTTGAACATCCACCAATGCTTAGTCTTCCATTGTGCTTCAAGATTTTCAATTTATTGCACCAAGTCTTGATGGAGTTCTTCACAAGCTCGGAGCTCCCAAGGTTGATCCTCATATTGTAATCCAGGATCCCAACCCTTGTTTTCACACCCGTCTTCAAGTTAATTATGGTGGTTTCCTTCGGGTGGTAAGCAAGTCGAATTCTCACTAAGGTACCAAACTATCCTCCTAGACCCATTCAACTGAGCACTAGTCAAACCTTTGCGTCTACGCCTTGAAGCTTCAACCATAATGAGCCTAGATTTACAACGCCAACCACTAAACATCCTCCTCTTACGCTTAATCCCGCAAAGCGCCCTAAGTTGGCCATCCGTTTCAAGCAATCCAAATTCAAGTGGGATAATAAAGCTAAGAGTTATGAGTTTTACCCACTCAAATGAAGGATTGGATAGTGAATTAGGTGGAGAAGTTCCCAACGATCTTGATAAGGCGCATTCCACTTCCATCCATCCTCTTCTATGAGCTTCCACCACTTGACAAGGTTCTTCAAGCTTTACCTCTTTCCAAGCTTCCTCCAGTTCACATTCTCCCTCACCAATTTCTTCTAACTCTTCCCCATCACTCAAGTCATAAATAGGAGGTTTAGTGAAGTCTACCTCAACATCAATTCCAAGTTTAGTGGGGAAGGATTTATCAAGCTCAAAAGGATCATATGTTGATGCGGAATCATCATAGATGGGAGGACTTGGTGCTTGCCCCATTTCTTCCAATTCTTCAATCACATTGTGCCTTAGAGGTTTTACACTATCCTCCTTGACATTACTTTCAAACTCCATGGAATAAGGCTCTTCAACTTGAGACTCCTCTTTGCACTCAACATCTAAGTCTTCAACCACTTCCTTTGGTTCAATTGTCTCTACTTCCTCCTTTTGTTGTATTTCTTGCCTCAACTCCTCTTCTTCACCTTGAAGCTCCAAATTCTTCTTCTCATTGTGCTCCTCAATTAATCCTCCACATTCAATAATGGGAGTGTCTTGGATACTTGAGCACAATGATACCATGTGGTTCATCACTTCGGTCAAGCTATCCACGAGTTCTCCTAGCATCTTTTACTCTTCTTCTTGCTTTTGACAACGAATCAGAAGTTCTTGTTGCTCTTGCATTAGGGGTTGGAGAGATTGGTCCAATGAAGGTACTGGTGGAAGAGAGGGTTCATTGTTTGAGGGAAGAGTGTCATAGTTGGAAGGTGGTTCATATTGGTGAAAGTCTTGAGGTGGTTGATAAACCACTATTTTATGGTTTATCTTGTGTTTAATTGAGTGTTTTCATCAAGTTTTCACCCACTTATTCATATGATTTGCATGATTTTACAATCCTTTCCTAGTTTTATTCTATGGTTGAAAACTTGCTTCCTAGAGATCTTTAATTTGTATATTTTAATTCTCTTTTATACCATTCGATGCCATGATCCGTGTGTTAAGTGTTTCAGGCTTTATAGGTCAGAAATTGCTTAGAGAATGGAGAGGAAGCTTGCAAAAATGGAAGGAACACAAGAAACTAAGGAGATGACCAGCGATCATCGACGCGCACGCATGGCTCACTCGTGCGCACGACATGGAGAAAATTGCAGCGACGCGTGCGCGTGCCTAATGCGTACGCGTGGATTGGAGTCTGCACAAAAGATGCACACGCGTGGATGACGCGTACGCGTGACAAGAAAATTCACCAAATGACGCGCACGCGTGACTAACGCGTACGCGTGACATGCGCAATCTACAAAAATAACAGAAAACGCCGGGGGCGATTTTGGGCCAAGTTTTGACCCAGTTTCTAGCCCAGAAACACAGACTAGAGCGAGGGAACGTGCAGAGACTCAACACACATTCTCATTAGCATAATTTTAGGTTTTTAGATCGAAATCTAGAGAGAAATTTACTCTTCCTCTAGGTTTTCTTTACATTCATAGTTTATTAGTTTTATGCTTTTGCTTTTGGATATTGAAGAGTCATCACCTCTATTGAAGATACTATTCTAGTTTGTTTTCTTACTCCCTATTTATTTATTCCATATTCTTAATTCTTGTTTAGAATGGTAATTGGATTATTTTGGATTTATTAATGCAAAGGATTACTTTTATTTTTAATTAATTCTCAATCTCTATTTTATCTAATTTATCATGTCTTCTTCTTATATTTTTATGAGCATTATATTCATGTCAATGGAGTAGATTTCCTACTTGACATGGGGGTTGATTAAGAGGAGACACTTGAGTTGGAATGCTCAAGTGATTAGTTAAATTAGAAGTTGTTGACTAATTCTGTATTTACTAACGCTAGACCTTCCCAAGGGAGAGGACTAGGATTTGCGAATAAGAGTTAGCTCAATCACTTGACTTTCTTTTATTTAGTAAGGGTTAACTAAGTGAAAATAACAACCTCTTTATACTACATTTAAGAGAATTCCAATAAGGATAGAACTTCCAATTAATCATTCCCCCAGTCAAGACTTTTTATTTAAAATAATATAAATTCCTTTTTAATTTTCATTGCACTTATTTACAATTGTTTATTTTCTGTCGATCAACTCTCAAAATCTCTCGAAAACTCCTGATTAATAAATTAGCACCTTTTTGGCAACTCGTTGGGAGACGACCTGGGACTCATACTCCCAGTATTTTTATTCTAATTTTTGTGACACCTTTCTAAATTGATGAGGCGGATTTCAGCTGGTTAAGAGCTATACTCGCAACGCTGTTTTCACATTGACTTCTTAATTGGCCGACTCCCGCCTTACCCATCAGTGGTGTATATGGAAATTATGGTTCTTGGGAGTATTGGTATTGGAATGGTGGTGGTTCTAGGTATGGTTCATATGGTGGCTAGTATGGTGGATAAGGATTATGGTCGTATGGGGTGTTTGGTGGTAGAGGACTTGTGAGTATGGTGGTTGAATTCTATGTTGAGGGAAAGAGTCATATGTATGTGGTGGTTGTAGTTGACAATCACAATGAGGGTCACCACACACATTACATTGGTATGCATCACGGTATGGCTCTTGATCATAATACATTGGTGGAGGTTGTTGCCATGAAGATTGATCATATGCTTGAGGCTCCTCCCACCTTTGGTTGCTCCATCCTTGATGCATGTTGTCATTGTAGTTTCCATTTCCTACAAAATAGTTTGAACCAAACTCATAGCCAAAGTGACGAGAATTCATAGTGACAAGAGAAAATAAAAATAAATACTAATAAAAACTAACTCCTAAAGCAAGCGAAAACTAACAAAGAAGCATATTCACAATATCAACATATATACAATAGCCAATAACATAACACCATTGCAATTTCCCGACAACGGCGCCAAAAACTTGAAAGAAGAATTTATGTTGATCTAGAATTTCTCATTAAAAATAGGATTATTTTGTTGCAAGCATAGTCTAGACCAATAACCACTCCTCAATCAAAGTTTAGAGTTTTGGTTATCACAAGTCCAACCCAATAAAAGTAACCGAAGTATTTAA
Organism: Arachis hypogaea; assembly: GCF_003086295.3. Classification (NCBI taxonomy): domain Eukaryota; kingdom Viridiplantae; phylum Streptophyta; class Magnoliopsida; order Fabales; family Fabaceae; genus Arachis; species Arachis hypogaea. The sequence continues at coordinate 14,325,908 of NC_092055.1, forward strand.
ACTTCGGGTCGTCTTCTCAAGGAATTGCAGTGAGGTATGCATATTATTGGTTATGGTATCAAAGGGGGTTGGGTTGATAAAAAGGGTAAGAAATTAAATGACAACAAAAGTAAAGCAAGCAACTAAAGGAAACAATAACTAAAGAGAGACATTTATGGTAAGGATTAAGAATCTAAGCTTTCTATCCTAATCACTAATCATATTACAATAATTATCAAGAGCTTATCCTATTTAGTCATCTCCAACAATGGAAGAAGGTACAACGTTATCTTCACACGAGAGAAAGTAAAATAAGACTAGTTAATCTCAATTCAAAAGTCCTAATCAACTTACTAATTGAATTAGCAAAAGATTAGCATCGATGAAAATAATATTAACTAACAACTCTAGATCACCAACATAAGTTGGGTATTCATGACTCAAGATTGCCTAATTCTTCTTTCCAAGCCAAGAATGCTCAAAAATCTACTCTAACATCCAACCAAACATTTTGTCAAACACTTGGAATGCATAAAAAGAAAGCATATTAAATTTCAAGAAATATAAAAACTAACAACTACACAATGCAAGGAATCAACAATAGCAACTCAAAACAACAATAAAAGAACATCAAACATTAAATTGCATTGAAAGAAATCCAAATCCAACAAAAGTGCATCAATATAAAAGAGACATGAAAAGGGAAATTAACAAGAAAACTAAGAAGAACAAAGATGTAAGAACAAGAAATTGTAAAGGAAACAAGATGAAAACAATAATTAAATCCTAGATCTAAAATGCAATTAACCTAAAAACCCTAATTCTAGAGGGAAGAGGGAGCTTCTCTCTCTAGAAAACTAAAATACATGATGCTAATCTAAAACTAATTGCTCCCCCCTTGACCTATCTAGAATTCTGCATGAAATAGTCTCAAGAATGAGTTGGATTTGGACCTGGGCAGCCTAGAAATCGCCCCAGCGAATTCACTTTAATGAGGCCACGTGCTGGCTGTAACGCGTATGTGTCGTCTGGCGTTTTCCTTGTCACGCGTATGCGTCATGTCACGCGTACGCATCGCCTGGACGATGCACCTCTTCACACGTGCGCGTCTGTCACACGTGTGCGTCGCTCTAAATGCTCCAAATCCTTGTTTTTCCATGAATTCTCTACTTTGCATGCTTTTCTCTTCACTTCTTCCATCCAATACTTGCCTTATGAATCTGAAATCACTCAACAAATATATCAAGGTATCGAATGGAATTAAGATAAATTAAATTTAGCTATTTTAAGACTTAAAAAGTATATTTTCACTCTTAAGCACAAATTTAGGGAGAATTACAAAACCATGCTATTTCATTGAATAAATGTGAGAAAAGTTGATAAAATCTCCTAAATTAAGCACAAGATAAACCACAAAATTGGAGTTTATCACCAGTCTTTAATTGGGGGAGAAAAATAGTCCAATGTAAAGGGTTAGGGTTATGGGAGATATGATGAAAATTAGGAGAATACATTGTCGTTTTTGCATAGAAAGGACCTTGGACTATTTTGTCTCTTTTATCCACGTAGGACATTTCTGGCTAGACTTGACGAAACAAACTTGGCTAAGGACTGATGGAGTTAACGATTGAAAACTAACTAAGTAGTTAATTAAATTGATCCCTGACTTTTTGGACCGTGGATATTTAAGTCCCTGAAGATTTAAAAATACATTTAAGTCCCTGACCTCTTTAAAATCTGGACATATAGATCCCTGAGTCTAATTTGTCAAATTTTAAAAACTCTCTCACGTGTGCATCCGTATCAACTAGGTCAGTACAACAGGAATCATGTTTGATTTTTTCGTTGAGTCTGACAGAACCAAATGAACATGAGGGATCGATATGTATAGGTTTTGAAAAGATCAAAGACTTAAATGTATTTTCTAATCCTCGATGACTTAAATCTCTGCAGATCAAAAGGTCAATGACCTATTTATCCTTTTCTCTAATTTTTATTGGGGACTAAAGTGTCTAATCCAAAATTATTTGGAACCAAGATAGATAAATACTCGTAAATAAACTTGAAAAAAGAAAGTAGCTTAGATCATGGTTCACTGTTTCTATTTCTCCTGAGTTCTTCGCAAAGTCTCATCATTGCGCCAATCACCTTTAAAATTCTGGTCTCCTTCTTCTCAAATATAAGTAAATTTTGAGCTTTCCACAAATTACACTAAATACAATACAAAAATTTTAGTCTATTTCTCAATCTCTCTCAATCTTCCCTCCAAGCACAGTCTCACAGTATGCTAATTTTAAAATATGATTCATTTTCATTTTTTACCTTCTAAAAAATTACCACGGAAGTAGTGGTGATGGTAAATATAATTCATCTCTTGTGTGAATTTTGTGGAGTTTGGGCTTCTTTTGTTGTAAATAACAAATTTCTTTTTGTTGGACATTTGCATGACCTATATACTCCCGGAAAAAAAATAGTAGAATTTTGCAAGTTGTAAGTTGTTGATGAAAATTATATTAAATGCCTCCCATGGTTTTTAGCATGTAACTTTCAAAAAACTATTTCGTGTAATTCTAGAGTTAAATCTCAATTTGGTTCCTAAAATTTGATCCGATGCTCAGAATGACCCTCATAATTTCTTTGGCCTCAATTAGAATCCTTAAATTTGCAATCATGGCTCCGCCCTACCCCTGCGATCATTTTTGTCACCGGAATGCTGATCTGGCGCAATTGCATGACATGATGGACACTACTTAAATAACGGCGCATTGGTTTCGCATCCAAACCCTTTGGAAACTACGTAGTGTAAGAGTTTTCTTGATGTTTTGCATCTTATGATCGTCGTAGTGGAAAGAAAGAGAGTTTTAACCAAAAAACAACTGAAACGGCGTGGTTTTCAAAGGGTTTGGGCGTGAAAACAATGCCCCATCGTTTAAGTAGTGTCCATCATGTCATATAATTGCATTAGATCAGCATTTCGGTGATGGAGATAATCGCAGGGGCAAGTCAGAGCCACAATTGCAAATTTGAGGGTTCTAATTGGGACCGTCGAAATTGTGAGGATCATTCTGAGTATCGGACTAAATTTCAGGGATCAAATTGAGATTTAACTCGTAATTCTAATATCAAGTGGTTAAGATTTAAGAATGTGAGGTGATATTGTGTTATTTGCCAGCACAACCTAGACCTAGACAGATGCCTAATTCTTTCGACAACCACGCCGCGGCGTTGCTGAATGCTTCCAATCCGCCGGCTTCACTGCTGCTTTCTGCTCCTCGCAAAGGAGACAGCATGACCACGCTTTGTTAGACTACCGCCGCAGCACGCCTCTCCGCTACAGCTCGCCATGCCAGTCGTTGCCGCGTTTTCTGATTCTGCTGATATCTCCGACCGCCGCTGTTGTGCTACACGTCCGTCCTTCAGTTCCGCAGCGATCTCTCCTTCTCCTCTCCTATCCTAGAATTCTCCTATTCGTCCCTCTGAAGCTTCGCGTGCACAACTCCAGGGATATTTTTAAAAATTCAAAAGAAATTTCTATATATAAGAGTAATTAATAATATTTTATTATATTTATATTTAATTGTAAAATAAATTAAATTCAATAATAATTTTAATTAAGGATATATTTGATATATCAAAATTTAGATTAAATAAAAAATTAAATTTAACCATAATAAACTAACCTATTTCAATCAATAATATTATGATATATAATAAGAGGTAATTTATCTTTTAAAATGAAGAAGATTAGGTAAAATTTATATTTATATGCAATTTTTTAGTTTATATTTAATAAATTTAGCCACTAATCTTTTAATTTGAATTATTAAAAGTATTTTTGACAAGTCATATAATATGTCCAAAGAAGTTAAACTCAACTAAACACAAAATAACTCGTTCGTTGGTATATTATACAATTTGCAAACCAAACCTGGGAATTATACATACAAGTTTAGCAATGTTATTCCTAATAATTATATTTTTAGTTATGGTATTCTTCGAATAAAAACTAATTTTTCAACCATTTCAACTACATACCTTAATTAAATGAGTAGTTTTTTAGATAAATTATTAAAATAATATTAAAAAATTTGTATTATTAAAAAAATAATCTTAAAAAATATAAAATTTATTTGTTATTTATAAAAAAATTAATTACTCTTTTGATCTTTATAATTTTATCAAATTTGTAATTATATATATATATATATATATATATATATATATATTAATTGAATATTCATACTACTTTTAACTTTGTAATTAGTTATTTTCATATCAAAAATATTAAAATTAATAAAATATTTCTTTCAAAAAATATGTGGTCAAAGATTTAGTATTTGTTTGGGTGAGCTTCTAAGAAAAAGATCTTTTTTCAAGTTATCTTTTTTCAAAAGATCTTATAAAAAAGTAAAAGTAATGTTATGTTTGGATATCTCATACAAAAAGATCTTTTTATTTATTAATTATACTTGGGTATTTTTTTTGGTGACTTAAAAGAAAAATAAACAAAAACTAAGAAAGAAAAAAAAACAAGAAACTGCTTAATTATACTTGGGTATAACCATATAAAAGTATTTTTTGTTTATTTATTACGTGAAAAAATATCTTTTTTTAAAGAAAAAAATTTTTTTAAAAAAAGATGTAAATTGTAACTTCTTAAAAAAAGATGTTTTTTTTTAGTGGTTTTACTTTTACTACTAGAAATTTATCAAATATATTAAAAAAATAAAAAAAAGATCTTTTTTTATTAACTTAATGGCATCCAAACAATTACTTAATTAGATTCTTAATTATGTATATTTTTAATTTATGAAAAAATATTAAGATAATTTTAATATTTTTTGTACTAAAAAATATCTTATTATAAAATTAAAAACAGTATAAAAATTCAATTAAAAGAACCTAATAATAAATTTAATAAAATTATAAAAACCAACAAAATAATTAAATCTAAAAATATATTTTTTAGTTATTCTTTTCATGGTTTTAAATTTTTTGAAATTTATTCATGATCTGTATCTTTTGGAATTGTTTTTGTTAAGCATATCATTCGCAAGCACGTACTATGCCTAACTGAACTAACTTCCTTTAATACCAAAAATTCAAAAAAGAGAGTGGTTACGTGGACCAACTTTGGTCCATATGCTAGGCAGCTCGGATTCTGACTCTCCCCAACAACCGCACGTACGTTCACTTTAAAAATACAATTTAATTAAACTACTTTTAAAAAAATAATTTAAGTAGTAAATAATTATATTAAAAGTAATTTATAAATAAATTATTTTGTATTTAGATTTTTATAAAAGTGTTTATTTTATAAAAATGTGAGAAAAGATAGTAATATCATAAGAGAAGTAATTTTTTTTAACTTTTTTATTAATTTTTAAATAATTTTTTAAAAAATTACAATTTGATTTTGAAAATTAGATCAGACATTAATATTATTACTTTTTATAAGTTAAAAACTCACAAAAATTACTTTTAAAACTTCTCAAACGGCGGTAGTAATCATGTACATTTGATGGCGAACTCTTCAGCTTCGTCATTTCAGTATCTAATCTGTCTTCATTTCCGTTATTATTGCTCATTTAACTGTATTCGTGTGAGCTAAATGCTTATTATGAATTTTATAAATATTTGCTCATTGATTTGGATAAACCAAAGACACCTTTGTTGAAGTTGTTAGAAACATGTTCTCTTTCAGCTATGTCAAAATTTAGAACTTAAAATAAATCAATTTGCTTGCTGGGGTATGTCAGAATGTAAGTTTCCTTCTTATCATTGTTAACTCAATCTCAAGGTTACGCAAGAGTTTAATATGTATGTAATGTTTAGCATTCTTATCTCACAGTCCTATTTTAATTAATTAAATGTTATTTGCTAGTTTTGCTCTATAAATTTTGATTTGGTGCAGCATAGGTTGGTTAGATGTAGATGCCCAATACATGTTTGATATAATGTCTGAATCATAGCATATATGAACTGTTTTCATCGAGACTTATGAGGATATTATGAAGTGTTAGCACATTTCGTCTTTTCAATTGCTTTTATGTATTTTGTTCTTTTTTCATACCGAATTCATGTATTTTCACATATCTAGTTCTATTTTCATTCATTATTAGTATTATATATGTTTTTTAAGTTGAATTGCATTGCTTGTTCCTGAGCATCCTCTGGGAGGGCTGCCAGCAAGTGACATATATATACAACTTAAATATATAATGAGATGAACTTTTTCCTTTATCATGAATGGCCTGATCATAATTATTATGTTTTGTGATGGTAATTTGTGTACTGACTTTTTGCTTATTCATGAATCATGTTGTTTCGGATAGATTTTCAGCCTGAATCATCTCTTTCATCACAAACAATTGAGCGCGGCTTCCAACTTTTGGGTCATGGGGTTTCTAAGATTTATGAGAAGACATAATTACCCTTTCAAAAATAAAACTGGGAATCAAGCACACCTACTCCGGTGCATGCAAAGTAGAGGTTTCTCAAAGAATGAAGTTGTTGATGGCAATAATGCCGTGCTTCCTGTTCTAATCATTGGAGCAGGACCCGTAGGTCTTGTTCTCTCTATTCTTCTCACCAGATTAGGTAGACTTCAAATCTTGTTGATTAATGCTTATTTCTTGTTTGGATGTTGCAGATGTTGACATGAATGTTTTGTTGAAAACTTGTTAACCTATTATTGTTTCTGGCACTAGGTCCAAGGTTTTAACACTGGCTGTGGAGTTTCCTTGTGAAGCTAACACATGTCCGTGACATATGTTAATGCTAGAACATATGTCCTAAGATAAAATTTTATGATATAGGCACCTGCATGATGGATTGCAAATGCACAATAAATTACCCCCCTGATTTATCGTCATCACTTAAGATTGTGGACATTACCTTCTAAAATGCAAAATACATTTTACAGGGGCCAAATCCTATACTTTCATTCATGTTAATTTCAGTTCATGGTATATTCTCTTTTGTTATTGTCAGGAATTAAATGTGCTGTTTTAGAGAGAAACAAGACATTTTCTAAACATCCACAAGCACACTTCATCAACAATCGATCCATGGAGGTAAGAAACACTCCTTAATAAAATTACATTATTTCCAAAGAATCCACTGTTTTATGTTGATCTATGATGCCATTTTAGATATTTCGCAAAATTGATGGCCTTGCTGAGGAGATCCAAAGGTCTCAACCACCAATAGCTTTATGGAGGAAATTTATCTATTGCACTTCCCTCTCTGGTTCAGTTCTTGGATCTGTAGATCACATACAACCTCAAGGTGCTATTCCGTAGTCCGTGAGAGCATGTTCCCGTCTGATAGAAGTAGGAAGATCACTATTCTTAGTGTAGTTTGAAAATATTTACAGTATAGCCTTCAAAATTTTGCACTATCAACAAATAGATCACTTGGTATTATTCACTTTGTCAACATTAAGCTTCAGAAGATTCATATATCTTGTACTTGTTATCAGATCTTGAGCGTGTTGTCAGCCCGGTCTCTGTTGCACACTTCTCGCAGTACAAGCTAACTATGCTACTCCGAAAGCAGCTTGAAAATCTAGGCTTTAAAATATGTGCAGCTGAAAGCTCAGAAGGACATGAACATTTTTGTGAAAAGAAAATCATGATGGGTCATGAGTGTGTATCTATTGATGCCAGTAATAGTGACTTTCTCACCATCACTGCATCTACAATTGATAAAGGGAGGCGTGTAGAGTGGAATATCAATTGTAACATCCTCATTGGTGCAGATGGAGCAGGAAGTACTGTGAGAAAGCTTGTAGGAATAGAAATGAGAGGTGAGAAAGACTTGCAAAAGCTTGTTAGTGTCCATTTCTTTAGCAAAGGCCTTGGGCAGTTTCTGCTTCAGGAAAATCCCGGTATGCTATTTTTCATATTTAATACTGAAGCTATTGGCGTCCTTGTTGCTCATGACCTGAGGCAAGGGGAATTTGTATTGCAGGTATAACATGCTTTAGTAAGTGCGTAAAATCATCATAATGTTTAGCAAATAGAAACTAACTTATTGTGAATCAAATGTATGATTTTAGTTTTTTCATTGCAGATACCTTTTTATCCACCTCAGCAAACCATTCAGGATTTCAGCCCAAAGGTATCATCCATTCATAACAGATGGTCTATAGCTTTGTTTTAAAGAATAAATAAATAAACCTGTAATGAATGGTGGATAAAATATGTGTAGTAAAGTTGGAGTTTCCAGTGGTCAATCTTTTTGTATGGTGTAAACTAAATTGAATCATGACTGTTCACACTGATAAGGATATGGTTTTTAGTAGGCTTGTGAGAAGTTAATCATTAAACTTATTGGTCGCAAGTTCAGAGACATAGATGTAATTGACATAAAACCATGGATTATGCATGCTGAAGTTGCTGAAAGGCTTACATGTTGTGGCAACCGAATCCTGCTTGCCGGTGATGCCGCTCATCGGTTTCCTCCTGCCGGTGGTTTTGGTTAGATGTTCTATCTTAGATACTGTGCTACTAAAGTTCAACTATTATGTAACCGTATTGCTTTGTATTATGCAAAATATGGTTGATCTCAGTGCTTGTTAAAGTTTGTGTATATTTTTGAAAGAATGTCTGTTTTAAAAAATTTTGGGACTGTAGTTCCCTTAATCATTTCAAAATAACTGAACAAGAACTGGCTTGGAAGTTGGAACACAGACATTTGCACGACTTAAATAAATTTCTCCACTTCGTATCAATTCCAAGTCAGGATTGTACTGTTTTTGGTTTGTACTTTTCAATGAATACCACTGTTTTTGATGTAACATTTTAATGTGATATTACAGGAATGAATACTGGCATACAGGATGCTCATAATCTTTCCTGGAAAATTGCTTCTGTGATGAAGGGTATTGCTCCATTTTCGATGTTAAATACTTACGACATTGAACGTAGACCAGTAATTCTCTTGTCCTCTTCGACATTTTTTTAGTATAGGTTTATCTCGAAGTCAAATTAAACCATAGCATCTATTGCTGTCATTGTCAGATTGCTGTATGTAATACAGAATTAAGTCTAAAGAACTTTAGAGCTGCCATGTCTGTCCCTGCTGCACTTGGTCTTGACCCAACTGTTGCAAACACTGGTACAGAAAATTAGCATTGTGATTTTGTTTTATTTCCTCCATCATATGTATATTCTGACACAACTCATTCTTGCTAAAAATTTAACTGGTTTTTCTTCCTCTAATTGCAGTACATCAATTTATCATTAATGGGGTTGGTTCCATTTTACCATCTGGATTGCAGAAGGTAGCTTTGGATGGAATTTTTGCATTAGGCCGTGCCCAGCTCTCGAAATCTCTCCTGAATGAAAGTAACCCTCTTGGATCGTCAAGGTTGGCGAAGCTAAGACATATATTTGAAGAAGGAAAGAGCCTTCAACTCCAGTTTCCTGCTGAAGATCTTGGATTCAGGTATTACTGAATAATTCTTTTTCCCCCACATTTTGTATTTGCCTAACTAGATATTAGATATGACCATTTATCATATTTCTCTAATTCCGTCGGTTGCTTTGTTTTTAAACTCTACTGTTAGTTGGACCAAATTCATAAGGTGAGTTCTCTGGTGAAGGAGGAAAATTTTCTGCATCATACAGGATAACTTTAGAAAATTCTTAGGGTATCATTATGACTAATAGACTACAACAGTCTTTCTTCCTCTCATGATCATTTAGAACTAGAATCAGAAATTACAATGATAGAGAGGGTATTCGAGATGCATCTCAACTCTCCTAAGTCCTAACACTACAATTACTCAAATGACTAAACACACTACATTTTACATCTATCACTTCTACTAACTATTACTAATGACAACTAAATGTTACTAATGGAATCCTAACATGAGATATGCATCATGAGATGAATGAGCACATTAAAGGCACGCTCTAACACAAAATGGTTGATTTTAGGTACCTGCAAGGAGCATTGGTGCCAGAGAGTAATGATATTGATATTCCTGCTGAAGTTCCTACAGGTCATCGGAGGGACTATGTCCCTTCAGCGTCTCCTGGATCAAGACTTCCCCATATGTTTGTGAGACTAAACAGACTGACTGAGGTATGTAGTACTGTTAATATCAGTTATAATTATAAAAGCCAAAAAAATAGACTTTTGTGTTCCTTCTAATCAGTCACACTTTGATCACAATGTTACTAATTTTTTTACCTAATCAAAAGTAAGTATTTTTTTTCCCCCTGTGGGAGTTCATTTCATCATTGGTTTATGATATCAAGTTGTTCCTTCTTTGGTTGATTTTATAGGAGATTGTATCTACACTTGATCTTGTCTCTGGGGATAAAGTTGAGTTCGTTCTCATCATAGCACCTTTGGAGAAATCTTATCATCTTGCTCGTGAAGCATTCAAGGTTGCAGAGAAATTCCAAGTGTCTCTCAAAGTGTGTGTTTTATGGCCTACTGATTCTGTTGCAGAACTTGAGAATGGAAGCAAGGCTGCATTATCACCATGGAAGAATTATGCTGATGTATATGAAATCAAGAGATCAAAAAGATCAAATTGGTGGGATATGTGTAAAATGACAAACAGGGGAGCTATTTTAGTTAGACCTGACGAACATATTGCCTGGCGCACAACTTCTGAACTTGCTGGAGATCCAAGATTGGAGATGCAGAGGGTTTTTTCAGCTATATTGGGAGTAAACTAATAAATTACTGTCTTGATTATTTCAGGAATATCTTTTCTCATTTTCATAATAATGAGGGTAATTGAGAAAGATAACTTTCTCTTAATAGTATTCGTGTATTAAGATAATAATGGAACAAAATACAATGAAGCATCCATAGTGCATGTTAATTAGCATAATCCATAGTGCTAAACGTAAAGCAAAATAATGGCAGCAAATGCTCTAGACTTGTATAACAAAATACGAAATAAAAGTTTTGTTCATATAGTTGCTGACTGATTTTAACCTTTTTTGTTGGATGGGTTTGATTTTAACTCAAAATACAAAATACGGACACCAATAAGATATGTGCAGTTTATTTTTTTGTTTAGATGGATTGGACAACTCTAATCCCAAACGTCACAAATTCATACACACTATGCACTTACACACACATTTAATAGTTCTATTCTATCCACTACTTAGTGTGTGTTTGGATTACAGTTTGTAAACGAGAGTTTATATAGAATTGATTTTACAAACTTGATTTTGATGAAAAGTAAGTTTGTGTTAACGTGATTTATGTTTGGCAATCTTTATATTAAAATGGATTATAATAAAATAAATGTTGTTTGGATTATACTACTCAAAATCACTTTTAGAAAAAAAAAATTACTAAAAGAGACATCAATTAAATAATTTTTTATATTATCCTATCATTTTACTTTAGATATTTGAATAGATCTTAGTAAGTTATTTTATAATAAAAATATTTATCATATAAATAAACATTATTATTTTATAATAATAAAATAATATCTATCTTTAAAAAAAAATAAATACAATAAAAAATAAAATTATAAAAGAGAGTACATTCTATAATGTCAAACAAAAAAATGTTTTATAATCTTTTTAGTACGTTATTACTCTTTAATTTATATCATTTTGGAATATACATTTTTATTATTTATAACTCTTTTGTTACTTATAATTAGTATATAATAAAAACTAAAATAAAATACAGTAAAAAATACAATAAAAATAAAAAAAATTTCATATCAAACATAGTATATAATAATTAGAACCAACAACAGTATCATATGAACAAAAAAATTACAATAAGAAATAAATAAAATTCATATGAATAAAATAAAAAAATAAAAAAATTTATACATAACATAAATATAGTACAATAAAGGTTAAAAAAAAAGAATTTATATAAACAAAAAATAATAAAAATATCATAAAAATTAATAAAAATAAGAATTTATATCAACAATAGTTGTCATATGAATAAAAAAGTACCATAAAAATATAATAGAACACTAAAAAAATAACATCAAAATACTAAAAAAATACAATAAACAATATAAAAATCAAAATATGGAAGAGAGTACTAAAAATAATAAAAAAATTAAATTTTTTATTTTGGCAGTGATTGAAACAGATCTGAAAAATTTTGATAGAAAAAAAAAATTTAGAACAAAGAACATACACAGCAAATGAACGAAGAACTAGTGTGAAAATTATGGTTACTTGCATCCTTTTTATAGAAGAGAATGGAAGGTAGGATTGATAGAAAAGGAATAAATTTTTCACTTAATTCCTCCAACGATAATCAACTTTCTCAAACATAAAAATGGGACGTTCAAGACACTCAAACGGACTTCTCTCTTCTCCAACGTGAACCCCAAACACACCCTTAATCATTGTCAAGGACTCAAGGTTGAAGGTTCAAAACACGAATGTAATGTATTAAGAGGTACTATATATTGTCATTCAACCAAAGCAGTTCTAATAAACATGGTTAGTCATTTTTGGGTGTTCTTTGGGTTTGAGGCCCTAGATCCACTTTTTGGCTGACTTGTCAAACTTAGTGAGTATGAATTGCATGAATCCTAAGGTGGTTGCAGCATTTGTTACACTCATAGTTTTAACACACACATAAGAACACGAATTTGGGTATTTATTTTCTCTAATTTTATAGGTCCTCATAAGAAGATGAATGGAGAAGCTTTTCCAACATCACTGGAATTACATATAGTAAGGATGACAGTAGATGACAACCAGTACTAAAATAAATAAATCTATGATATAATTGATGAAACCAAACATGCTAAGAAGCAAGCACCCACAAATAAATGATTCCATAAGATAGACACCCTCCATTTTTTTTGTATGTCTGTCGCTTTTTGATATATCCTTAGTAATGAACAATGTATTATGATGAACAGATTGTAAAGTGAGAGAGAAAAAGGAACACGAGAAATATCAAATAGTGCGATCAGTACAATTCAATTTTTTATCACTACAATATCAGATTCTTTTTGACTGAACAAGACAGATGATTTTTTTTTTCATTTCTATAATAAAGTATGGACTAAAATTGCTTCTATTTAGGGATCCCGACAAACTGATAAAGGGATCCTCAATTTTTCACTACCAAGCCATTGTTATTAGACGACCCATAACCGCTGTTACAAGTCCCAGTATTCCACCAGCGACAACCTGCATTATGAACCAATAAGAGAAACAGACAAAACCAATATCAATATAAAACCTCAGCTCTTCTACAGAATTTAATTAAAGATATTTGAAGATTCACTTGTCCTTTGAAATCCCAAGGTGATTATAAAGTACTAGCTGGAATTTTATTTTATTTTTCAAGCAACCGAGTAAACATCTATTACTGATTATATATCATGAATTTTTTTTAATGCAAAAAATCATTCCCATAAATAATAAAGAGATGGGAATTATTGATAGAAACCAACTCCACAGCGTTCACTCAGCAAAACCATAATATATTACAAGGGGCGGTCTTATAATGTTAATATTTTAGTAACTATCGTATTAGAAACCAATGAAATTAGTGCATACGGGTTATAATAACTTAATATACAGCCCTCCAATTAAGGTTCCTTCCCCCACCCCCACACCAAAAAAATAAAAAAATAAAAACGAATGATCCCAAAATATTTAGACAAATGCACTTAGTACTACTGCCACTACATGACCAGAATATGGTACGATCCAGCTGAAACAATGCACATACCCAGGGGAAGTCCCAATCTTTATCATTTTAAAGAAAGTGTACTAACATGATAATATAGTTGAGCTTTGATGTTAAAAGGATAAATAACTTCGTCAAAATTTGCTCAAGCATCAAACCTAAACAAACAAATCTTGATTATATTTTGCCAAAGAATAATTTCATTCCTCACGCATTTTAAACAAGAAAACAATGCACTGTATTCTCTTAACTAAATTTAGATCCATCAATGAACTACAGTAAGCAATCAAGTGCAACGTGGTTAACCTGCGGGGGTGTATGCCCAAGAAGTTCACGAAGAGGTCTGCTTTCAGCCAGAGGATGTTCGGCAGGAAGTTCATAAACAATTTGGTTCAAAACCTGGAAAATTCCAGTATTCAAACTTAGTGAAATCCGTTTGGATGCAGCCCAAAAAAAAAACACAAAAGATGTGTTGCACTAAATACGTCAGAGCATAATGCGCAATTAATAAAATGACAAAAAGTCGATGAAACTAGTAGCAGAAGCAATCAAACCTCTGCTTGGCGCCCAGCTTGCATTCTTACGCCAGTAGCATCATACATTACCTGCCAGTAATATTCACATCAGAATTAGGCTTAATATATATTACAGGTTCCCGCAGATATAAAGAAACTAAGATGTGGATGTGTTGATTTATGATATTTATAAGAAAGAGGCTTATTTATTTCCCATCTCACCCTATCAAGTTTACTGAATAAGTATAAAGGAAAAAAAAAAACGAAACTTTTTTCTTTCTGTTTGCTTGAGATCCAGGTTAGATGCTGCTCCTACTTCGTTGTATATTGCTTCTCTTTTGGCTCATTAAATCGAGTGTGTTAAATACAAGTTTAACGGAATGATTTGTTTGCAAAAAATCAGAAAATTGACATATCATGCTAACAAATATGTCTAACAATATGGCTAACACCTTAATAAGGAAATTTGGACCTTCAAAGGTGAGAGATCAAAGAGCCAAATTTCCTTATTAGAGTGTTAGGCATCTTTGTTAGCATGGCATATCATTACTCCAGAATTGGTTTTAGCCTCCCATTTACATTTGAGTTGGTAACAGTCACTAAGTTAAAGAGAAAGAGAGAGAATCATACAATGCAAGCTAAAACCAACGCTGTAGCGAAAAGTGGTCCTCCAAAGCCATCCTGGAACCCAACGGCGGCTGCAAGAGCCGTCACAGTAGCCGAATGAGACGACGGCATTCCCCCAGATCCAACTAGTTGCTTGGGATCCCATCTCCTCTCTTTGTACCTGGTTATCTACCAAACATTAACACTCTTAGGCTGAACTAAACAAACATAATACACCAAATTCCACCTCAAAAAAGATCAAACTCAACATTCACATACAAAAAACTTCATAATCAACATTAACTTATCACACTAGCCAAATTAAAACCTAATAGCAACATTTTTCACTTTTCAACAAAATTCAATTAATGAAATATCCTTCAATAGCCATGTAAATTCACTGAGATTAAGTACAAACACTTTCTTTTTCTCTTCTTAAAAACAAAATTCAAGTTATTGTCAATTGTTTTTCTAAGCTTATTCGGATCCAAACTTAGCATTAGATTCGTTGAAATCGGAGAGAGAGAGAGAGAGAAATGGAAAACGAACCAGGTAGTGAAAAACTTGATGGATTGAGCTAAGGCGAAAGCAACGAATGCCGATATGAGAGGGAAATTCCTAAACATTGAAGACGACGTCGTAGCACCAAACCCTGACGCTTCATCCATCGGTTTTTTCTTTACTTTTTTGTTATTATTTTTACAATTTGGTTGAGTCAGTTCTGGATTCTTCTTTTCCTCTTCCGTTCAGAAGATCATGAACGCGGTGGGTGCAGTCAAACTCAGAAGTCAAGAACGAAAACTGAGCAGGGGCAGATATGCAAATTGCAGAGAGGGTCAGTTTCTTCTGAAATTGTTAAATGCTGTTAAGTGATAACTGATTGTCTTTGCTTTACTTAATTGCTTTGCTTTCTCAGCTCAACAAACATAACTTGCCTTCTTCAATTTATGTGATGTGCTTAGAATATGCTCTCATCTACTATTCCACTTGCTCCATTTTCTTTATTTTCTTTTATTTGTTATTTCTTTTTTTTTTTTTTAAGATATCAATATGATATTTCTATTTTCTTTTAGAATTTTCAGGACATTCTTAGTAAAAGAAAAGGAAAAATAGTTGTGCGTTGACTTTGGACTGGAAATTTGGATATTCCTAATTGTATATTAATGACATGAAAGTGCTAATTTAGAGGGCAATTCACCTAAATAAAATAAATGGACTAAATATTTACTTAAATGTAACAATTAAAAATTAATTACTTAGTTGTCCTATTTTTTATTATATGTGAATGGTGAAACTCTTTTCATTTTTTACAAAAACATGTAAATTATGATACTCCGTCCACAATTTATGAAAAAAAAATGTGTGCACAAATCGTGATGCTTCTTTCGCGGTTTACAAAAAGAAATTTGTGTGTATAAAATGTTGTATCTCTTTCACGATTTATAAAAAAAAATGTGAGCACAAACCGTGGTACCCCTTCCACAATTTATGAAGAGCTATATATATACATAATCCGCGAGATCAAATGACGGATTATATTATTGGGTGTAAGAGTTGTTGGAGGTGAGAGCATTTGGGAGAGAGTCCGGAGACATCGAGACTCTAGCGTATTGGGGTCATGATGGAAAACCAAGATCGCATGTATCGATTGAACGGCGTTGCTCACGTGGCTGGAAACATCAACCAAGGGGTTAGTTTTTTATATGTTAAAATTTCATTAGTAAGGAGTTAATTTTTTTTGTTAATTTATTTGTTAGAATGTTATGTGTGCTTTGTGTAATTCGTAAATAATTTATAGTGTAGTGATTTGTACGTTAAATTTTGATTAGTATCAAATTAATTTTTTCGTTAATGAACCGTATCTTTTTAAAATTTGATATGTGTCAAATTAATTTTTTCGTTAATGAACCGTATATTTTTAAAATTTGACTAGTGTCGAAATAATTTTTTCTTCCACACGTTGCAGCCGACTAGGTGTATTTGTAGTGTTAGAAGACAACAAAATATGCCTCTACATGAACGGATCAGGTCGTACTTGGAAACTGCGGATTTGTATCACTTGGCTAGACTGAACAGTCATTAGTTCTGGGTTGATGAGCATCTGCTTAGCGCATTCATTGAGAGGCGACATCCTGAGACGCACGCACACCTTCCACATGTTGTTTGAAGAATGCACCATTACTCTACAAGATGTGGCGTATCAGCTGGATTTGTCCATTGATGGAGAGGCCGTTAGTGGGTGCCTCATTGACTTTGAGCAGTTCATGGACAATGGAAGACCAGCATGGGAGTGGTTTCAGGAATTATTCGGCGAGCTACCGCAACAGAATAAAGTCAAGCAGATAATGGTTCACTTCACATGGTTCCATGAGAGATTTCGGGTGCTCCCATCATATGCAAGTGAGGAGACAGTGCGTATATACGCGCGTGCTTACATTATGATGTTCACGATGGGCTTGCAATGTTGAAAGGTCTCGATGCAAGGTAAAAATGTCTAAAAAAGACGATAAAAGTAGACTGTAGATTTATCGACCTGATCCCCAACTCTAACCGGATAAGTCTTCAACACTGCAACCGTGCCGGCCATGGTGGACTGGACTCCAAACATCCAACATGGCAACTTGGCCTACGAGTCTTCCCAATCTCCATATATATGTGCTATTGCCTTCTATTTTGTCATCCAAACCTTCCTGTAACTAGGCTTGAACCCATAATTTGCTCCTGCAACACCTTTATTGTAACCGCAGCATCCGCTCTAACAAATGGATAAATCCTCGCACAGATAACGTCGTAATCAAACTGCCGGTGGTCGCTCGAAATTGAGGTAGCCAAGCAAGTGTGCGGACCATTATACCTTCTGGCCTCCCAAGTGCCCTTTCGTGCATGAAGCGAGATGCAAATCAACCAAGTGCATCTTTTGTCGAACTCCTTGCATTTCTCATGATATTTCAGATGATTTGACTCTAAGATCCTGTACTCAACACCTCGACGGATGCTATAATCCTTCACACTCAAAATAGCTTCTTCTGTATTCTGGAATGATTGCCCAATTTGAAATTTTGTAAAAGAACCCCCAACGGCAGCATCTTCGTTCGGCTGTTGCCCATAGCCTCTAAGTTTAGAGTTGAAAAGTGCGGAGGGTACTGATGTGTGCCGGAACTTGATGGGTCATGCTGTGTATGTGGATTGACACCTGTATCATCATCATTGTACCCAATTATATCAACAAGCTCCTGGTCTGAATCATCCTCCCACATTGCATTTTCAAATCGATCAGGTTCTCCCAACCCTACAACATCAGGAATAAGGCCAGGACCACTAGCCACCTCAACTGTCTGCTGCCGGACAGAACGGTTCTCAAATGTTACAGAACCAATTGCATTCGTACGGTCTAAATCAGCCGCAAAGGAAGGAGATGCAACAGCCAAACGAGCTGATGCAACCGCAGCCATCGAACTAGAAGCACCGCCCATGGCAGTCAACTGAGGATTCGGAGCTGATGCCTCAAAACTGTTGACACCGACCTCCAACTTCGCATACAGCTCGTGTATTCTGACCTTTGAAAAACTCCTACAACAATGAAACAGAACCCGAAGATCTTCATCGGACGCTATCACAAACGTATCATACTTCACACCGGTTGACACAATTGTGATAAGGATCTTATAAAATAACTTCTTCACCCACTTGCTCCCAAATACCCCAAGCTTCTGCAATATGCTGTTCTTTAGATCTAACAACGTATTCGATGAACTGATAAATATACTCAAGGGTTCTCTGTTAGTGAACTTCACACCGTATCTCTTGCTTCTATAAATTTTTCCAGAGCAATGCACTACCACTAGGAAACTCTCTTCCTCACTTGTCATTGTAAAAATGATACTCTTTTATACAATTGATTTCACTGAGTATATATTATTTCAACCTATTTTTTCATTAGTCATAAACACACACACACACACACACACACACACACACACACACACACACACACACACACACACACACACACACACACACACACATATATATATCTTTTGATATGAAACTATATCGAATCTTTTCTATCTTAAAAGGCATAATTTACGATCCTAATAAATTAGAATGCATAATCTCCTATCCTAGTAATAAATATACACAAAAGTACTCCTTAAGTACTATATCTATACTTAGTTATAGAAATATTATTGATATAATATTTCTATTAATACCCCCCTCAAGGTGGAACATGCAAGTCTTCAATGCCCAACTTAAAAACTTTTTGGCACCAAGAGCTTTAGTAAAAAGGTCGGCCAACTACTGAGTGTGAGTGGGAACATAAGATGGAAGAAGGCGTTGGTGCATGATCTCATCCCGAACAAGATGACAGTCCTTGCGAGTGAGTGGATAACTAGCACAATCGGAGTCACACCATCCATAGAGCTGCAAATCATTCTCTCGTGGGAGAAGAATTCCTTGCCTAGGGTGTCCCTTTAAATAGCGTACAACACGTAAAGCGGTTTGCCAATGTTCGATGCGTGGATTTTGCATGAACTGGAATAACATGTGAACACGGTAGGCTAGATCAGGCCGAGTAAAACACAAATAAATCAATCTTCCAACAAGCCGACGGTATATGCTAGGATCGGATAAAAGAGAACCTGTAGCTGACCCCAATCGATTAGCACCTAGAAATTCTGTTTCGGTGATTATGTCCAAAGCATATTTTCTTTGGCAAAGAAAAATTCCAGTTGAAAATCTGGCACCATTATTTCCTACAATTACAAGGTCATCAACATATACTAAAACTACCAATTGCACGCTATTGTGGCGAAGGCTAAACAAGGAATGGTCCTTTGGGAATTGCTTAAAACTATATCGAAGGAGGGCAGATGAAAATTTTGCAAACCAGCAATGTGGAGCTTGTCGCAGTGCGTAGAGAGACTTCTAAAGTTTACACGGTCCTTGCTGAGGCACTTGAAAACTAGGGGGAAGCTTCATGTAAACATCCTTATCAAGTTCTCCATGATGAAATGCATTGTGGACATCCATTTGGTGGAGTTTCTAATCCTAAGCTGCTATCACTGCGAGTGTTGTGCGAATTGTTACCATCTTTACTATTGGAGAAAATATTTCATTGTAATTCAAGCCTTTCACTTGATTATTTTCCAAAATTACCTGTCTTGCTTTGAACCTCTCTATTATCCCGTCAGAATTATATTTAATTTTATAAACCCACTTACATCCATGTGCTTTCTTTTCTGGGGGAGGGTTGTGAGCTTCCAAATGTCATTGAGTTGAAGTGCACGAATTTCTTAGAACATCGCTTCATGCCAATGCTCATCTCTAACTGCTCGAGAGAAAAATAGAGGCCCCTGTTCTGTCTGGAGAGAGAGAGGCAAGAAAACTGCGGTGTTGTTTGAAAAAAGAATTATAATTCACAAAATTTTGTATAGGATAGGACACACCTGAAGATTTTGATGGAGAAGGAGGTTAGTCGGTAGGGCTTATTGGTATCGTGGCAGCAAAGACAAAATTGCACAACCTGATATGCGGTGACCCCAACCAAGTAGAACGTCCATCATGACCAGTGGTAAATCGGAAGTCGGCATTGTTTCTGCTACACTTGATTCCGATGCATTGTCAGCGATGTACTCTTCAATCTCTTCATTAAGCTCATGTCCTCCTTGTTTGTCAATAGATGCTTCATTGAGGAAATTTCCAGCACAGTCATTTAAGTGTGGAGTACTGGGCCCAAGTATGGGTGCTGAACTTGACCCATTATGTGTGTCTTCTTCAACAATTGTTTTTGTCACAGGAGATCCAATATTTTCAATCCTTGGTTCCAAAGCTTGATCCACTTTAAAAGGGAACGTATCTTCAACAAAATGGACGTCATAAGAGACAAAAAAAATTTCTTTTTCCAAGTCAAATAGTTTCTATCCTTTTTGTCCAAAAGGATACCCGACAAACACACATTTTCGGCTACGGCTGGAAAATTTGTCCCATCGCCTATTCTGATTTTGAACATAACACAAAGAGTAAAAAATCCGCAAGTGCTCATAACTTGGAATTGTTCCATGGAAAACCTCATACGGAGTCCTGCCCTTCAGTATTAAGGATGGCATACGATTAATTAAATAGCCAACAGTTAAGACATATTATCCCCAAAAATGAATAGGAAGATTGCCTTGAAAACATAATGATCTAGCAACATTGAGAATATGTCGATGTTTGCGCTCCACTCGTTCATTTTGTTGCGGTGTATTAATACGTGACGATTGGTGAACAATACCTTGTTGTAGGAAGTATTGTTTTAAACACATGAATTCTGTTCCATTATCAGATCAAACCATTTTAACATACTTGTTATATTGGCGTTCAACGAAAGAGAAAAAAATTTTCAATGTGATTGATACCTCAGCCTTTTCTTTCAACAAATATATCCAAACCGTTCATGAACAATCATCCACAATAGTTAAGAAATATGAAGCATCACACAAGGAGGGAGTTCTATAGGGTCCCTACAAGTCACAATGGATTAAATAAAAAATATTGGAAGCTTGATAATCACTTGAAGAAAACTTATCTCTTGTTTGTTTGAATTTTTCACAAATTTCATTGCTTGTATATTTCTCACTTATATTACGGAGTATTTGCACAATTTTAAATGATGGATGCCCTAGTCTCTTATGCCAAAGCGCTAGTTGATTCTCTGTTCTGGCATGACAAGCTTGAATTTTGTGTACCCCACGATACCAATAAAGCCCATCCTTTCGCTCACCCGCTCTAATCAGCGTCGTCAAAGTGCGGTCCTATATGACACAAAATTTATCAGTGAATTGTACTGGACAGTGTTCTTCATTTGTTAATTGAGAAACTGAGAGTAAGTTGCATTTTAATTGAGATACATAGAGAATATTTTTCAATTCAAGTCCTCCTTCAAGTATCATTGTTCCTTGCTTGCACGCTATCACCTGCTCTCCATCCGGTAAACTTATTGGACACCTCTTGTCACACAAATTTTTCAGGGTTCCCGTCATGTAGTTGGAAGCTCCACTATCAATGATCCATAAATAAAAAACTCTCTTACTAGTCATTTTTTTCAGAGTCATTTGATTTTTGCTTGTTGATCATATCTACCAATACTTTTCATTGCTTATTAGTCAATCCTGACATCTCACGTCTCGTGTCTTCTGTGTTGATAGCATGGCTACCACTTCTATCAGTGTGTGTCACATGTGTACGTGCTGGAATTTTTCGAGTGCGCGTGTCTTGTTGTTCGTAGCCTTTGCCACCGTCTCTTCCTTTATTCATTGGTTGATCACCCCACCATTCTGCATACCCTACAATCTGAAAGCATCCTTTAACATCATGCCTACTTTTGTCACAGTTAGAGCATATTGTTGATTTTTTGCTAGGATCTCCTCGTCCTTTCGTCCTGTTCCCTGTCTGTATCGCGAGTCCCACCACTAACCCTCTCTCTTTTGATGCCTTAACCATCGTCTTTGCTCTCTCCTTTTGGACTAGCATTGCGTACACATGATTCAGCGATGGCAAATGATCTGTTGCCAACATATTTGACCGCACTGTTCCGTAACTCGCATCATCTAGGCCCATCAAAAATTGGTAGACCCTCTCTTCTTCCTTTCGCTTCTCAAGTTGAGATCCAATCCCGCACTTACATCCACCACACGTGCCTTTGGAAATTTTCTCGTACTATGCTAATTCATCCCACAGTACTTTCAATTTCCCATAATACGCCGTCATGAGCATTCCTTCCTATTTGCATCCCGTCAAATCTGACTTAAGTTGTTGTATTCGTGGTCCGTTCACAGCGGAAAATCGCTCTTTGATATCTTCCCACAGTATCCACGCGTTCTCAACATACGCAAAGATTTACCGTAGGCTTGGTTCGATCGTGTTCAAGATCTATGATACAATCATGGATTTGATTGTCCACCAATCCTCAAGATCCTTGTTCTGGTTCCGTGAGAGTTTCATCGATAAATCACCATTTTCTCCAAGTCCGAAGTGATATTTTCACAGGCCCATTCCTCACAATTTTCCTCCACGCAGCTGCACTTGCGTGATTACATTTTATGGGTTGTCATTCGCATTGAAGTCATATGGCGAGTAAGTTTTCTTAGTTCCTTTTTTTGAAGCCTCTGCTACATTTACAGAGTTCTTTTCTAGTTCTGCTGCCATGGTTATGCAGCCTAGGTTCTTTTTGTGTTTGTCGGTATTAGAGTATGCTCTGATACCATGTAAAAAATAAGTTGATTCAACCTGTTTTTCTATTAGTCATAAACACATATATATACATCTTTTGATATGAAACTATATCGAATCTTTTCTATCTTAAAAGGCATAATTTACAATCCTAATAAATTAGAATGCATAATGATTCGGGTGAGTTTCGTGAAAAATAGATTAAGTGAAAAATAATGGTTAAGATGAGAGATTCAGGGTAAGTATACTTGTGAGGAAAACACTTCTATTAATGACAAATAAGCAATACAAGAACTAATAATGAGGAATAGTGGTGGAGAACAAGTGTTGAGACCTCCATTAATGTCACAAGAGGATGAATGAGTTTTGTTTAAAGTGGACAGGGGTTGGTTAATGGTCGTCGAGTATTCTGGTGGAACACCCGAATGCTAGCTTTTACTCATGAAGGTGATGAATAAAATGAAGAACAAAGAGAGGAATTTTAGGGAGAGAAAAAGATGGGTTTTTGAGCTTCTTCCTTTTTAGAAAAAAGGTAAAGGTCAAGGTGCTTTAAAGAGGTGGCTTGAGGTCTTTTTATAGTGTGAAATCATTTTGAAAAGAAAATCTATTGTCCAATGGTTATAGTCTAATATTTGGTTTATCCCAAATATTTTTAGGTATTCTCGTCACTTCAAGTCTTTTCAACTGCTCAATGGAAGAAGTTGATTTTAACAAGTTAAACTAAAGCTTATGACATGTGACATTAGTGAAGGGACATCTAGTTTGATTTTCTTTCAACTAGATGACACTCTTTACACTCTAAATCTAACCAATCCACTTCCACCAATTTAGTTCCCACCAAAGAGAAATTCAACTCCTCAAGGTGTTCTTTTGGGTTCCATCCTTTTACCCAATACCTTTAAGAGGAACTTGACTCTTGTTTGGCCATGTTTGTAGGTCATTCTTAAAATTAGTTATGTACAAAAAATGTTTATATTTTTTATACATAATCATAAGCCCCCATGCAGTCTTTGAAGGTACAAAGTATTCCCTCAAGCTGCGTTGAACTTTTTTGTACTCAACAGAGCTATAATAATTCAAATTTTTTTAACATAATAACAAAAAATATATATATATATATTTTTAGCATATCATTACTATAAGAATAAATCTCCCATCTTTTATTCATTTTTTTATAATGATATATATATATATATATGTATATATATTTGTGTAATTTGAATATGATTATGTACTCATAAAAAAAAAAATAAAAGACTGCTTTTGTGAAAGAATTTTGAATGTTAATAGAAAACGTAAATAAATAAATGAATAGAAAAATAAATATATAAATAAGTAGATTCTTAAGAAAGGAGAATGGGAGAGTTACCCACTTAATCTGACGCATTTAAATTTTGGGTACCTGAGTTTGGAGAGAGGCATAAAGAGAGAGAACACCTGAAAGGATAGGGGAGAGCGTGTTTCTCATCATCTCTGTTAGGGAATTTTTTTTACAAAGCAGTATTTTCCAGTATCATCACTACTATCACCACCACCATCCAAACCCTCTATCTTCTTCAATAATTGGGAGTTTTCTTAAGGCAAAGGACACTCCCACATTCGTCCTCGCTCTGTCTTCTTACTCTGTCTTCTTACTTGGTAAGACTCTTTTTCTTTTTTTTCTTGCTTTTGTCTTCAGCATTGCTCCTTTTTTGTTGTCATATAATGTGTACTCTTATTTTCTTGTATGAGATTCTGGCATTTGAATATCTGCTATCGTATATTTGACATTTTTTTGTATTATTCTAAACTTTTGTTACTCTGAACTCGTGTCATTCTGAACTCTGATGATCATTCGTACTCTTATTACTTTGAATCCTTATTATTATGTTCTTTGTCTTCATTCTCATGTAACCCCTTCCAGCCCGCATATGTATTGGATTGCTAATTTTGGAATTAGCTATAGGGATTCTCCAATAAAGGTCTTTCACTTTACAACTTTAGATGTTATATCCTCATTTGTACATGTTCTCATTTGTATATGTTTCCAATGGCATCACAAAATAAAAGAAATTGAGTTAAAAATTATGAGCAATGTTCATTTGTAACTATAAAATAGATATTTAAAAATAAGAATTTTTTTTTTGTATAGTATAGTCATAACTCATAAGTAATTTGTTTATAAACTTTTTCAATTAGAGCAATTTACTAGTATTCAATATTCGTATTCTTTCAAAGCTATAAACGTATAACATCTTACAATGTTTTCATATACTTCACCAAATGAGAGAAGATATTGTGAAGATATGAGGAGTTAGTAGCTTTATCAAGTAAAGAATATGATGAATAATTTTCATACCTTTGCTTTTTTGTTTCATTTGAGAACTCCTTGGTTGTTTTCTTGACACGCGATGCTTCTTTGGCTTTTTCAGAATTTCTTGAGTGTCCTGCAATATTCTCCTTTATTTTTGAGTATTTTTGTCGTTAGTATTCATGTGATATTGATATTCACTCTATTTTGTTGTTGCTGTTCTCCTTCTTTCCCCTTTTTTTAGGAATTGTTTCTTTTTGTTGTCATGCCTCGTGTGAAACTTGTTGAGATAGTGGATAGTGACCCGGAGGACTCTAGTAATAGTTTGGATACTGTTCCGAGGGTTACCTGAAACTGTAGGCCGATCTCGGATGAGATCTTCTGTGTTGGTCGGAGATGACGTGTCCGGCTGGCTGGTGACGGCCGGAGCTGTTGTGTCCGACTTGTTGGACTGGCTTCACTTCTAATCCGTGATCACCGGAGGGTGGGGGTACCTGCAAGAGACTCCGATGCTTAAGTTAGCATGGGTATTAAGCATGTTTATTGTAGAATCAGAGTATGAGTTATACCTGGGTGCTCTAGTGTATTTATAATGGTGTGGAGTGACCTTTTTAGATAAGATAAGTTAGTTATCTTATCTTATCTTATCTTTGAGTTGAGGTCAGCTTATCTTTTAAGGGAACCGCCCTTATCTCTATAGGCTTGGACTTCCTTTGGATTTGGGTCGTGTTCTTCTATTTGGGCCCCTTACTGGGCTTTCTTGTCGATTCGTCCGACCTCTTTGAGAAGAGGTCGGATAGCCTGACCTGAAGAGGTCGGTCGCTTTATTACTGAACATCCCGGATCGAATAGCTCGACCCAGGGTATGAACAGTGCCCCTGCTTGAGCTCGGTCTTCTGTTTTGAGGTCGAGTCTTTGACTTCGAACTTTCTATAGTGAAGCCGAACTCGAGCATTTTGTCGACTCCTTTCTTTGTAGAACCTTTTTGAATGTGGAACGTTTTCCTCAAAAAGCGCGCGCTTTGCATTAGCGCTCTGTTCTTGGGAAGGCGCAAGGGTTTAATACCCTCATTTATTGGCTTTTAATGCCCCGTTCCCCTTTTTATTTTGCACTTTACGCATAGAAACGGTTTCTCTTCTCCGTTTTTACTTGTAACTTCCCTTTTCTTTCTCTCTTTCTGTTTTTCGCCTACATTTTACTTTTGCGGCGTCATTCAGTGATCCGGCGATTCCGTCTTTTCATCTTCAACCCTTCTGAAGCTCTGCTTTTTCCCAGGTTGGTTCCATTTGCAATTTCTTGTCGTCTTTGTTGCTTTGTCTTTAGTTTTGTGGTGAAGTTTTGATTTTGCTTGGAGAAAGTTTGGATCTTTCTTTTTTGTCGCGCCTGCTTGCTATTGTAATGTGTGTTCTGATAGTTTCTTCGTCCTTTGCATGAACCTTTTCGCCTTTCCTGTTGTCTGATGCCTCTAAGGCTTTGCATGTTCTACCGTCGCTTCTGATACCCAGAAAAATTGTGTCTTTACTTACTTAATCGAAGATTGCTCCTTGGTTTTTTGCCCTGTTTGATAGCTTTCCCTATTTGTTGCGATATTTGTTTTGGTTTTTGTTTGATTCTGAGAAAAGGTTGCGCCTTTGGCAATTTTCGCTTGGCGTGTTTGATGCTTTTTGCTGATAGACTGTAAAAAGATAGTGACTTTTTGTGTTCTGACTTTCTTTTCCGAAATGTCTGTTATTTGAAATATTTTCTTGTTTGAGAGATGCCGGAACGTAAGCTGTGGATTTTTCCTGAAACCTTACTTTGTTACTGCCTCCAAAGGATGCCCTAGGACTTTGGTTTCAGTCTTGGGGTTTTCCTTTGTTTGTTCTTCTGTATATTAGTCGAGTTATTTTGCCCCTTGTCCGAGATGTTTTTTAGTAATCCCATCTTCTTTTCTTATTGTAGGATTAGTTGGCCTCATGTCTTCTCGCAATAACATTGTAGAGATGTCTTCTAAAGTTCCCGAGGGGATGTCTGATTGGCTGGACTCCCTTGTCTTGATGTGTGTCTCTGTGGTGGACGCTAATTTTTGTGTAGATCTGAGGAAACGTCATAGGATTTGTGGTAGCAGCGCCCGGGAGAGGGATTATGAGCTTGTAGCGCCCGACTCTGACGAGAGGGTTTGTTTTCCTACTTCGGTCGAGGGGGAGCGTCTCTTTTTCTACGCCTATGAATATTTCTTCAGCCAGTTGCACATTATCTTTCCTTTTACTGCTTTCGAGACCGATTTGTTGTGGTCTTGTAATATTGCCCCATCCCAGCTTCATCCGAATTCCTGGGGTTTTATCAAGATTTTTCAGCTACTTTGCCAAGAGTTAGGCATAACACCTTCTCAGACTCTTTTCCTCTATCTTTTTGTTTCTGCCAAGCCCAGAGGGTCTTCCAAAAAGAAAGCTTCTTGGGTTTCTTTCAGGTCGGCCCAGGAGCATAAAGTTTTTGCCATGTATGATGAGTCTTTTAAAGATTTTAAGAATTATTTCTTCCGAGTCCGTGCTATTGAGGGGGCCCGCCCCTTTTTTCTTTATGAAAATGATGAGCCTGCCTTTCCTCTAGAATGGCAAAAGAATATGAGAGTGTCTCGCTATACATGGGAGATGCTTGATGAGGTTGAACGAGCTTTTATAGTTGTTCTTGAAGATTTATGGGGGAAACCACCCCATCTTGATACAAAAAAGTTTTTGAGTGACCCGTCTTTGATTCGAACTGCTTTGGGTACTGTCCGACTTGTTTCTATACTTGTTTCTTAGTTTTGCTTCTTCTGGATTGTAACTCATCACTATGGTTGATTCTGTATTTTCAGAGATGTCGAAAAAAAATGATTCCATGAAGGCCTACAAAAAGGCAAAGAAGGCTGCTGCTGCTCAAAATATTTCGGCCAAAGTGGCGGGAGAGGGATCTTCTCAAGTTCCAATGAAGCCGCCCGTGCCGAGTTCTCCTGGGCCGAAGAAGGTGATCCCCATTCTTCGAGTTCGTCTGGCTGACCCTCCACAGACTTCTGTCGCTACTTCTGGTGCTCCTCCCAACAAAAAACAAAAAACGATTGAGCCTTTCAATCTTGACGCTCCTGATTTTGATGCGGTAGAGTTTTTTGACCAACAGATCGGTCCTTATGGTGTCGTCCCTACTGTCGACGCCTCTCTCTTTCGCCATTTGGACTTCATAACTCGGAGTAGCATCAAGATGGCCCATGTGGGGGATGTCCTGTATCGGACTGCTCAAAATCTTCCTCTTCATGCCACCAAAGCTTTCATGGAGGAGGCCAAACAAGAGTTTGATCGGATGAAGGGCTTGAAGGAGGAGCTTGAGGTGAAAGTAGCTAAACTGGAGAAGGATCTGGAGAACGAGAAGGCTAGCTCTCTTGCCCTGGCAGCCTCTGTGAGGTTGGCCGAGGACACTGCGTTGAGGCATAAGGACAGTTACGTCACATCTTATCGGGAGGTAATACGTCTGAGGGAGGAGTTGGAGTCTGCCCGAGTTGACTACTCCAAGCTCCAAGGTCATCTTGTCGGCAGCGTAAATGCTGCTTATGATAATTTAAAGGAGCAGGTTCAAGTTCTTGCTCCTGAGGTTGACCTTACTCTCTTCAGTTTGGACAACGTTGTAAGGGATGGTAAGATTGTCCCGGACGACCAAGATGATGATGACGTCGGGCCTCCCCCTGTACCTGCTGCTAAAGTGTCGACTTCTACAGCTCCTCCTGCTGGGATCGTTCGTCCAAAATTGGATCCTGATTGTCAAATTCTGAATAGGAACGACGGTACAGTGGATGCAGCGCCTCTCCAGGCTCGTCCTCCTCCACCTCAGACTGATGCTGCCGAAAAGTCTTCTGATCTTAGCTGAATTTTCTTGGATATTTGTGTAGATAGCCCGACCTGTGGGCTTTTAAAACTCTTTATTTTGTAGTCTTTTATGATGACTGTTGATATTCCTTTTGGTTGCTTGTTTAGCAACTTTTGATTTGAAAAAACAACAAGTAGCTTTCAAGATTTTTGGGCCTGACCCTGAAGCTTGTTATAATATTATATATTATGCTTGTTTGCACTTGTCTTGATGCCTTTTTGGGTTTTGAGAGTGTTAGAGCCTTGCTGCTCGGCCTCTTCGGATTGCTCTGTACTTATTGCTTGTAGCTTGGATCCTTTGAGGTCGTGGATATTGTGGGTCCAATTTGTATTTCGGTTTTCTCGCTTTTATTTGCATTTATTACTCCGTAACCGATTTTGTCACGTTGGTCCGCTTTCCAGTTATTTTTGTAATCCTCTTTCTTGGACCCTTATCAGGTCTCTTTCAGGGACTACTTTTATAACTTTTTTTTTGTAGGAGACCGACTTCGTCAGGTCGATCTCTTCTAAGTTATTTTTTAATGCTCTTTCTTGGACCTTTATCAGGTCTCTTTCAGGGATTACTTTTATAACTTGTTTGTAGGAGGTCGACTTCTTTACGTCGTCCTCTTCTAAGTTATTTTTTGTAATCCTCTTTCTTGGACCTTTGTCAGGTCTCTTTTAGGGATTACTTTTATAACTTGTTTGTAGGGGGTCGACTTCTTTACGTCGTCCTCTTCTAAGTTATTTTTTGTAATCCTCTTTCTTGAACCTTTGTCAGGTCTCTTTCAGGGATTACTTTTATAACTTGTTTGTAGGAGGTCGACTTCTTTACGTCGTCCTCTTCTAAGTTATTTTTTATAATCCTATTTCTTAGACCTTTGTCAGGTCTCTTCAGGGATTACTTTTATAACTTATTTTTCGTAGGAGACCGACTTATTTATGTCGATCTCTTCTAAGTTATAGCAATTCCTCTTTTATAGGGTTGGCCAGACCTCTTTCCAGGGATTTGCTGATAACTTGGGTTGACTTGGTCCAACTTCTCAACGTCGGCCAGTCTTTAAGTTATTATTTAGCAATCCATAAAACCTCATCAGGTTCTTTTTTCGGATCACTTTCGATAACTTCTTGCATTATTCTGTGTTCATATTTGCCGATTTGTAGAAGGTGGTTTCTGTCTTTCTTTGGTCGACCTTTAGATGAATCGCGTTTTCATCTTTATTGGTCTTTTATCGTGATCGTGCAGTGAATCTATTTTTCACTTTCTGCTGATCTGTTGCTTTATAATCGGATGATGAATGCTTCAGATTAATGCGTCTTGAGAATTTGTAGCATATCTAAGTTATATTTTATTCAAAAGAAAGTGCAAACATATACATGTTGGGGTTTTTCATCCTTTTAAGTCGGATAATATCTGGATCTCAACTTGGTTCCTCATTAAAAAACCTTTTTAGGAAAAAGAGTGCATCCTATGATGAGATCTTTTACCTTCTCTAGCTATAGTACCTTCTTAGGTTGCAAGCATGCCACGATCTGGGAAGCTCTCGTCCTTCGAGTTCGGACAGTCTGTAGTAGCCCTTCCCAAGTACTTCTATGACTCGGTAGGGTCCTTTCCAGTTTGCTGCCAACTTTCCTTCTCCGGGTCGAGTTGTTCCAATATCATTTCGGATTAGGATGAGATCATTCTCCGCGAAACCTCTTGGCACTACCTTTTGATTATATCTTGAAGCCATTCGGCGCTTTAGCGCTTCTTCCCTGATCCGAGCTCTTTCTTAGATTTCCAGAAGTAGGTCGAGTTCTTCTCTTTGAAGTTGGGAGTTGGCTTCTTCATTGTAGTGGACTACTTTAGGCGACCCTTCCTCGACCTCTACTGGAATTATTGCCTCTACTCCGTACGCTAATCGGAACGGTGATTCGTTTGTGGTGGAATGTGGCGTAGTTTGATATGCCCATAGGACCTGTGGAAGTTCTTCAGCCCAAGCTTCCTTCGCATCTTGCAGTCTCCGTTTTAACCCAGCCAATATGACTTTGTTGGCAGCTTCAGCTTGCCCATTGGCTTGAGGATGTTCGACGGAGGTGAACTGGTGCTTTATGTTCAAGTCGGCTACTAATTTCCTGAAGCCTGCATCTGTGAATTGAGTGCCATTGTCTGTGGTGATGGAGTATGGAACCCCGAACCTCGTGACAATGTTCCTATATAGGAATTTCCGGCTTCTTTGAGCAGTGGCATTGGCTAGGGGCTCTGCCTCAATCCACTTTGTGAAATAGTCTACTCCGACTATGAGAAATTTGACTTGTCCTGATCCCTGGGGAAAGGGTCCGAGAAGATCGAGTCCACATTTTGCAAATGGCCAAGGCAAAGTTACGCTGATGAGCTCTTCTGGCGGGGCGATGTGAAAGTTGGCATGTTTCTGGCATGGGAGACATGTCTTTACAAATTCTGTAGCTTCCTTTTGTAGAGTTGGCCAGTAAAATTCCGCCCGAAGTACTTTTTTAGTGAGAGCTTGTGTCCCGAGATGATTGCCACAAATGCCGCTGTGTACTTCCTCTAAAACATCCCTTGTGTTAGAGGTCGGCACACATTTTAACAATGGTATTGAAATCCCTCTTTTGTATAGGGTGTTGTTTATGATGGTGTAGTACTGAGCCTCCCATCTTAACCTCTTTGCTTCCTTCTCATTTGTGGGGAGTGTTTCTTTTTTGAGGTAATTAATTATGGGGGTCATCCATCCTTGATCTTGACTTGTTATAGCTAGGACTTTTTCTGCTTCCGAAATTGACGGGTTCTGTAGTATTTCCTGGATGAAGCTTCTATTATTGCCCCTTGGTTTGGTGCTGGCTAGCTTTGAGAGTGCATCAGCTCGGGCATTTTGTTCACGGGGTATGTGGCAGATCTTATATTCCACAAGTTGTCTGAGATGTTCCTTGGTTATATTCAAATACTTTTTCATGGTGGGATCTTTGGCTTGGTAACTGCCTGTTATCTGTGAAGTGAATACTTGTGAGTCACTGAAGATGTTGAGTTTTTGAGCTCCAACTTTCTTAGCCAGCTTCAAACTAGCTAGTAACGCTTCATATTCTGCCTGGTTGTTTGAGGCCGGGAACCCAAATTTGAGGGAAAGCTCAACTTGGGTTCCTTTGTTGCTTTCTATTATCACACCTGCGCCGCTTCCAGTCTTATTTGAAGACCCGTCTACGTAGAGATTCTATTCTGTGGGGTTTCCGGGGTATCTATGAATTCTGCAATAAAGTCGGCCAAGTATTATGATTTAATGGCTGTCCGAGCTTCATATTGGAGGTCGAACTCGGATAACTCGACTGCCCATTGTAAAATTCTGCCTGCTAGATCTGTTTTCTGCAGTATCCATTTTATGGGCTGGTCGGTCCGGACCTTAATGGTGTGAGCCTGGAAGTACGTGCGTAGTCGTCGAGATGTCAGTATGAGAGCATAGGCAAACTTTTCTATTTTTTGGTAGTTTAGCTCGGATCCCTGCAGTGCTTTACTAATGAAGTATACATGTTGTTGCCCTTTGTCGTCCTCTCGAACTAGTGCTGAGGCTACTGCCCGATTTCCCACCGCAAGGTACAATACGAGTGATTCTTCCTTTCGTGGTCGAGTTAGGATAGGTGGTCGTCTCAGGAAACTTTTGAAATCCTGGAAGGCTTGCTCACATTCCATTGTCCATTCGAAGTTCTTTCCTTTCCTTAGAGTGGCATAGAAAGGAAGGGATTTTATCACTGATCCCGCTAGGAACCTGGACAAGGCTGCCAACCTCCCATTGAGTTGTTGTATTTTTCTGACACAAGTTGGACTTTTCATGTTGAGTATGGCCTGGCATTTATCCGGATTTGCCTCAATTCCTCTTTGTGTGAGCATAAAACCCAAGAACTTGCCTGCTTCTACTGCAAAAGTGCATTTTGCGGGATTGAGGCGCATGTTATGCTTCCTTATAGTGTCGAACACTTGGGCCAGGTCAGACAATAATGTCTCTTCATTTTGTGTCTTTAATAACATGTCGTCCACGTAGACCTCCATGATCTTTCCGATATGATCTGAAAAGACTTTATTCATTAGCCTTTGATACGTAGCTCCCGCATTCTTGAGACCGAAAGGCATTACAATGTAGCAGTAGTTTGCTTTTGGCGTCAAAAAATGAGGTCTTTTCTTGATCTGGTGGATACATGGGAATTTGGTTGTATCCAGAATATGCATCCATAAACGAGAGGTATCTATATCCGGATGAAGCATCTACCAGGGCGTCGATACTTGGGAGTGGGTAAGGATCTTTTGGGCAGGCTTTGTTGAGGTCGGTGTAGTCGGTGCACATTCGCCATTTTCCATTTGATTTTTTCACCAAGATGACGTTAGCTAGCCATAGTGGGTACTTGACTTCTCTTATGAATCTTGCCTCCAGTAGTGCTTGTACCTGTTCTTCCGCAGCTTGGGATCATTCTGGCCCAAGTTTTCTTCGTCTCTGCTGTACCGGCCGAGATCCTGGATAGACCGCCAACTTGTGACTCATTAGCTTGGGGTCTATGCCTGGCATGTCTGCAGCTTTCCATGCAAAGAGATCGACATTATCTCGTAAGAACTGTACAGTAATTCTCTTGCGTCTCCCTTCAGGATCATGCCAATATTAGTTGTTTTGTCTGAGGTATCCCCAATCTGAACTTTCTCTATTTCTCCTTCGGGTTGTGGACGGAGTTCTTCACGTCTCTGAACTCCACCGAGCTCAATTGTATGGAACTCTTCTCCTCTGCCTCTAAGGTTTAGACTTTCGTTATAACAGTGGCGTACCATCTTTTGATCTGCTTTTATTGTAGCTATCCCTTCTGTAGTTGGGAATTTCATGCATAGATGTGGAGTTGAGACTATTGCGCCGAGTTGATTTAGTATTGTCCGACCTATTAGGGCATTGTAGGCTGAACTCACGTCGACCACGATGTAGTCTATCTTGAGTGTTATGGATTGGTTCCATTTTCCGAAGGTTGTATGTAGTGGCACGTATCCCAGCGGTTGTACTGGGGTATCTCCCAGTCCGAACAGGCTGTTAGGGTATGCTCTAAGTTCCTTTTCTTCTAAGCCGAGCTTGTCGAAGGCAGTTTTGAATAAGATGTCGGCGGAGCTCCCTTGGTCTATTAATGTGCGGTGGAGATTGGCGTTTGCCAGTATGATGGTGATGACCATGGGGTCGTCGTGTCCTGAGATGATACCGGATGCATCCTCTTTGGTGAATGTGATTGCAGGGATGTTGGGAGCTTCCTCCTTTCCTTCAACATGATATACTTCTTTGAGATATCTTTTGCGGGATGATTTGGAGATTCCTCCTCCTGCAAATCCTCCGTGTATCATATGGACATGTCTTTCTGGCGTACGAGGTGATCGCTCGATTCGTCCGATATCTTCATCCCTTCTTCTCTTTCTTTGATCATCATCTCGGGTGGCCAGAAACCGATCTAGTTTTCCTTTTTTTACTAATTTTTCTATGATGTTTTTTAAGTCGAAGCATTCGTTGGTGGAATGTCCTCGGACTCGGTGATATTCACAGTATTCGTTCCGATTTCCTCCTCCTCTTTTACCTTTGAGTGGTCGGGCTGGGGGTATCTTTTTTGTATGGCAGACTTCTTTGTAGACATCTACCAGGGATACCCTAAGAGGGGTGTAATTATGATATTTTTTAATTTTCTCCCCTTGTCAATCTTCCTTCTTTTTAGATTCTTTATCTTTGTCTCGGTAGGAGAATCCGGATTTTGAGGTTTCTCCCAACCGAGAGTTTTCTTCCATGTTGATATATTTTTCCGCTCGCTCCTGCACCTCATCCAGAGACGTGGGATATTTCTTCGATATAGATTGGCTGAAAGGTCCCTCTCGTAGGCCATTGATGAGGCCCATGATGGCGGCCTCTGTTGGCAAGCTTTGTATGTCTAGGCATGTTTTGTTGAACCTCTCCATGTATTTGCGAAGACTTTCCCGATCTCCTTGCCTGATTCCTAGTAGACTGGGGGCGTGCTTGGCCTTGTCTTTTTGGATGGAGAATCTGGCCAGGAATTTTTTAGCTAGGTCGTCAAAGCTTGAGATGGACTTAGGAGGTAAGTTGTCGAACCATCTACTTGCTGTCTTCGTGAGGGTCGTTGGAAAAGCTTTGCAACGAACTGCGTCCGAGGTGTCGGTGAGGTACATTTTGCTTCTGAAGTTGCTGAGGTGATGGTTGGGATCTGTAGTGCCATCATACAGAGTCATATCCAGGAGTTTGAAGTCCTTAGGAATTTTAGTTTTCATGATGTCCCTAGTGAATGGATCTTGATCTTTGCGATAATTGTCCTCAGGGGTGGTCCGGGTAGCCTTTGCTTTGAGATCGGCTTCGAGTTGTAGGATTTTATCTTCTAGCTCTCGACGTCTCCTTACCTCTCTTTGTAGATCCTTGCCAACTTCTCGTTGATGCTGGCTTTCTTTTTCAAGTTGCTTTAGACGATCTTGAAGCGCTTCTATTACTCCCGGATGTGATGAGTTTTTGTCTCTGTTAGATTCTGGAGTATCTTTTGGTGTAGCGTTCGCATTTTTGTGCGGCGTTCTGTCCTCTAGGTCTGAATCATGGTCGTTGTCATGGTCGTCTGCCATAATAATGGGATGACTTCCAGGTTCCCCGGCAACGGCGCCAATGTTCTGAGGGTTACCTGAAACTGTAGGCCGATCTCGGATGAAATCTTCTGTGTTGGTCGGAGATGACGTGTCCGGCTGGCTGGCGACGGCCGGAGCTGTTGTGTCCGACTTGTTGGACTGGCTTCACTTCTGATCCGTGATCATCGGAGGGTGGGCGGTACCTGCAAGAGACTCTGATGCTTAAGTTAGCACGGGTATTAAGCAGGTTTATTGTAGAATCAGAGTATGAGTTATACCTGGGTGCTCCAGTGTATTTATAATGGTGTGGAGTGACCTTTTTAGATAAGATAAGTTAGTTATCTTATCTTATCTTATCTTTGAGTTGAGGTCAGCTTATCTTTTAAGGGAATCGCCCTTATCTCTATAGGCTTGGACTGCCTTTGGATTTGGGTCGTGTTCTTCTATTTGGGCCCCTTACTGGGCTTTCCTGTCGATTCGTCCGACCTCTTTGAGAAGAGGTCGGATAGCCTCACCTGAAGAGGTCGGTCGCTTTATTACTGAACATCCCGGATCGGATAGCTCGACCCAGGATATGAACAGGTACCGACTCTTCTGTGGATGATATGGATGATGTTTCTCAAGAATATGCAATCGAGTTTTCTGAATCTCTCCCCCAACCTTGGGTTAAACCATTAGATAA
Organism: Arachis hypogaea; assembly: GCF_003086295.3. Lineage (NCBI taxonomy): Eukaryota > Viridiplantae > Streptophyta > Magnoliopsida > Fabales > Fabaceae > Arachis > Arachis hypogaea. The sequence continues at coordinate 14,362,338 of NC_092055.1, forward strand.
GAGGGCTATTTTTGTGGATCCTCCTCTGATTAAGAAACCTTTTTTGGACTCTCCTTTCTCTGGCTCGTTATTCGGTATGGATAAAACTATGAAACCCGGCTTTGATTCTTCAGATGTAGAGTTTTGGGTAAATTTGTTGAGAAACATTCATATCAAGTGGGTCTTGCTCTACTTCGTTCTCAGTTGAAGTGCCAAGAATTTCCATGGACGTCTTTTAAATCTAAGGCAGCTACTCACATGAATAAGGTTTGGCAAAAGTGGGTATTTACAGTATTGTTTGAGGAGGGTGATAGTTTTATGAGGAGATTAAAATTTGCTGGTGTTGCTGAGGCTATCCGCACATCTGCAGGTTGGTTGTTCTCTACCATCTATCATCATAATTGGTTCTTATCATTTCTTTACTTTGTTGCTATATATTGAAGAAGCACTAATTGATTTCTTCTTAGCAGGCTTGGGTGTTCAACAAAATGGATATGATATGAGTTTACTTTGGCAGAGGTGGTATTCTCAAACTCATACTTTTATGACTTCTTGGTGTGAGTTTTCACCCACTTTGAAAGATGTTGTGGTTCTTCTTCAACTGCCGGTGTTTGGCAGTGTGGATCTCACTCTTCTTCGCCTAGATTCTGATCTACTTAAGCTTGCGAGACATCTTCAAATGAGTTTAAGTGATGCTGGTCGATATACAAAAGAGTTGTCCAAGACTAGGCGCGTTAAGAAATCTTCCTCCAAAGATAAGCATCCAAAAATTCGTGGGTTCTTGAAAGGAAAAGAGGTGGTTGGCGACAAGAAAGATTCCAAGAAGAAGAAGATTACTGTTAAGTATTCTTACTCTAATTGGTCTCGTTATTTCTTTGGTGATTTCCTCAATGGTGAGTTTGTCCCTGCTCCTGCTGTTCCTTCAGATCTTAGGAAAGCTGCTTTTGTCGCTTATTGGTTAAGTAAATATGTGTTTTTGGGACCGGCGGATGATTGTATGAGCCATGGGGTGTTTCTTTTAGCTTGCTTGATTGCTGGAGGAGAACGTCTGCCATTGGCTTTTCTGTACCTCGGCAGTTTATATATGCGGCTTGATCAAATTTTTGAGCAACTTAAGATTGCTCATGATCGCTTTCCAGTATTGGCTTTCATTGACGAAATATTTCTTCAACTCTTTCTTTTTGAGCGGTTCTCTCAGTTTGCTCCCATCCGTAAGCCCCCTACAATACTTCCAGATAAGAAGGCAAGTCCTCGTGCTTGGATTTGGGGCTCAGCTCATCCTTCCAAATCTTTGGAGGAATATTTTTGTTTTCGCCCGTACATAACCTCTTACTAGCCTAGTGCATCGGTTATTCATCGTATATATTCTGCTTGTCTTGAACATGACCGCAATGATATTTCCACTGGCAAGGAAGGGACTTATGACTTTTGGCTTCTGTGTACTTCTCCTACCCCCATTTCTGGTTTGATTGTTATGGACAGTGACTTCCATTGTGGAGCTTTGATCCGTCCAGTGATCTACCGTCCTGATAGGGTAAGTCGCCAACTAGGGTGGGACCAAGATCCAAAAAATGTGGAGCATATTTTTTTTCACCGAAAAATTTAATGAAAAAGGTTCTGTTTCAAAAAGAACTCTCGGAGTATAATCCTTGCTTGGTTGTTCCTCTTGATAGGGATGGGGAGTTACAATGGAGTATGTGGATTACCTCATGCGTATGAAGAAGCATATTAGGCAATATGAGGGTACCTTCGTTCCAAATGTCAGATCATTTGTTCCAGTTTTGATCAAGGATCCATATTTCATGACTGGCAACCTTTCTCCTTCAACCATTGCAAGTAATACTTGCTCTTTGCTGATTCTTGTTTTTTGTTTCCTCACTTCTTTTTTGTTTTTCTCTCCCCTTTTTTTGGGCTTTGTGTGTTTGACTGTTGTATCTTCTGTGCTGGTATTTTGTAGACTTGGACGCTAGGTGTTACAAACATCCACCTTCTTCAAAAAGAAAATTTGATGACTCGGTTGTTACTGCTGAAGTGGTCAAGCACAGTAAAGTGGAGAGTTCAAATCTTAAGGTTGCAAAGAGGTCTCTTAAAAAACCACCTAGGCCTTCCATTGATGCTACACCTTCACCAATTTCCACTGGCTCAGGAATTTCTCCTTCCTCGACAGCATAAGCTAAGGGTTCTTCTGTCACTGCTTGCTTTGTTAAATCATCATAGTCTCCTTCTAATCCGGTAAATGTAGGCGATGAGAGCTCCCAAGAAAGGGTCAGTGGGGACTCTCCTAATTCATTTGTTGTTGGCGATGTCCCTGACGAGGGTACTACCCAAGATGTTGTTCGAGGTGGCCCACAAGCAATAGCAAGTTCTAAAAGCAATGTTGACATTGAGCCGGGTGTTACCTGCTAAGGGGATCCTACTAGAAGCGATGTTACTCCCATCCAAACAATATGTCCTGGTGCAGGTACAAGTGTTGTTTCTGAGTCCACATTTCAAGCTTCGAGCACTTCTAATATCACAAAGGAACCCTCAGCTAGTGCTTCTTCCGGTGTGTTCCATTGTATTTCTTTTCATTTGTCAGGCGTGCCAGCATTTTACAAGTCCTTGATAGAAAAGGTGTTTTCTTACTTGTTTGTTTTGCTTTTCAGTTTCTGTCCGTGATGAGTTTGAGCATTTTGATGGCGATGCGAAGAATTTGTTATCAGAGATTGCATCCCGGGCTCCTTCCTTCCTGCTTCCAAATGACATAAACTGCCTTTTCAAGAAGCTTAGGTATCAAGCTTTCCTGGATGCATGGGATTTCTTTACTTCATACTCCCTTGCAGACTTGTGGGGTACTCATCGAAATATGGTAGAAAATCATCTAAATAACCTTAAGTTATTTAAATTTAGTGGTCGTTGGCTTGAGAATCTTTCTGCTAAATTGGAGCCTCCACCTGGGGTACTTGATCTTGCTAGAGAAGAATTATTGTCTAAAGAGTATCATGTCCTCTCTTCTGATGTTTCTATTCTTCAAAAAAAGGTTCGCAAACTTACATCTGAATTGAACACCATGAAGGCTAGGTTAGCCAATGTCAGCCAGGAGCGAGAGCAATTGGCCAAACATAAGGAGGCTACTTCTTCTGTAATTTCTTATAGTGATATTTTGTGGTTGTGATAGTTTTTCAACACTTTATTTTGTAAAATATGTAATACTTTGACAAAGTATATTTTTGTCATGCTGTTTCTATGACTTTCATTGTACACCTCTTTTTGGGTGTTATGCTTCCCCTCTTTTATATATATATATATATTGTGCATACTCCTCCAGGTGTTTTATTTTTCTGTACATGCTTGTGTGATCACTTTATTTTGGATACACACGCACCTTTTTTTTGCAGGGGGAGGGTATGATTCTAAGAAGAGCAGGATTATCTACTGCTTTTTTTTTCTCTACCTTTTTTTCAGGCCAAAAAAGGAAGGTACCTAGAACTTTCTTACCCTATTTATGCTCTCTCTTTTTTAGGAGCCTGGAGGGTGGGGCACTTCACTTTTTAGAAATATTTTGTACTACAGATTTCTTAAGATTCATCATTCACAACTTTTGAGTATATAATTGCTAATGTAATTTTTTCATGCATTGTAGGATGCTTGTAAAATAATATAACATAGACATTGGCTCTTGATAAAGAAGCCTTTTGGAATTGAAATTCAAACTACTAAAGCTGAAATTAGGCATAGTACTTCTTGGCATACTTGAAATTGATGGGGCCAGTGGTTGTTCCATGATCTGGGTCCAACAGGATGCAGTGTCAATTGTGGTGTACTTCAGAAACAATGTAAGGACCCTCCCATTTGGGAGCTCATTTTGGCAAAGACATCTTCCTCATTATTGCGTCTACTGATTTTAGTACCAGATCACCCTCTAGGAACACCCTGGGCCGAACATGCTTATCATAAGCTAATGCTAGTCTCCGGTGGTATTCTTCCATCTTGCTTCCCACGACTTCTCTTTTTTCTTCCAACTCTTGAAACTCAGCTTCATGATCCCTTGCTTCATCTAACAACATTCTGGCGGTGGGTACTTCAATCTCTGCTGGCAGTACAGCTTCAAGCCCATAAACCAATGAGAAGGGTGTTACTCCGGTTGTTCCATGTCTGGTTATTCTGTAAGCCCAAAGAGCAAGTGGTAGGTATTCACTCCAATCCTTATGGGCGTCGGTCACCATCTTTGTGAGTATTTTCAAAAGGCTCTTGTTAGTAGCCTCTGCCTGGCCATTGCCTTGCGGGTAGTAGGGGGAAGACTTGTGATGTTTGATTTGGTACTGTTCAAGAACACCCCCACACTCTTTGGTTAACAAAGTGGGTTCCATTGTCAGACACCAGAACGCTTGGCGGCCCGAACCTACATATTATATTTTCTTTGATAAATCTCACTACTGCTTCAGCATTTGCTTCCCTGACGGCCACAGCCTCCACCCACTTGGTGAAATTTTCTATTGCAACTAGAATCTATTCTTTCCCATTTATGGGGGGTTGATCGGTCCCACAAAATCTACCGCCTATGTTTGGAATAGGTATGGTGTTTTGAGGCTGTTCTTCTGCACGCTTGGTGCATGTATCAAGTTTGCATGCTTTTGGCATTGCAGACACCTCTTAGCCTAGTTGATTGCATCTTCCTTCATTTTTGGCCAGTAATAGCCGATCCGGATTAGTTCATACCACAACGCCCTTCCTCCTTGGTGTCTTCCATATACTCCTTGATCGACTTATTCCAAGACTTTATCTTTTTCTTCATCTCAAACGCATTTTAGCATCTCCCCGGTAAAACTCTTTTTGAACAACTCACCTTTCTGCAAGAAGTAGCGTTTTGATTTCTTCTTCAATCTCTCAGCTTCTATTTTTTCTCAAGGTAAAACTCCAACATCGAGGTACTCTATGATAGGTTATTGCCAATTGTGAACATTACATATCTGCGTACTTTCTTTTGTTTCTTGACAAGCCTTGCAGGAAGCTTGTAATTCATCACAATGAGACTTCATTTTCGTCCAATAAATACCCCACCTCTAGAGCCTTCGGTACAAACCAGGGCCCTCTTCTCCGCAAGTGGCTCCATGCAATTGTTCTGATTTTTCTTTCCCTTCCTCTTCTCCTACACATTTCATGAGGACTCCATCATTACTTTTTTTGAACATTTGACCATTGAGGAGGTAAAATCCTCTTGTTTCTTTGGTGATGTTGAGCATTCTGAGCCGTTCATGTATAGGCATTTTCCAATCATTGGTTTTTCCTTCCACGGATATCCTTTCTTTTTCTGGCAGAACTTTCAACTACCCCGTGTTCCAAATCATGTTATCCATTTTGAATAGTGACTCTACTCTCCAATGTTGCTAAAGCATCCGCATGCTTGTTTTCTATTTGGGGTACATGCTCAAATGAGATCTTATCAAATACCTTCATCATGCGCCACACTTGTTCTCTGTATAAGTCCAGACTTCTTTCCTTCGTGCTGTACCCTCCTTGGATCTGTTGTATTATTAGGTTGGAGTCTCCTTTGACATGGAGTTTCTTGATACCAACTTCTTGATCCATCTTTAGACCGAGCATTAGCGCTTCATACTCTGCCTCATTGTTTGTGCAAGAGAAATCCAATCGAAACATGAAGGACATATTTCTTTCATGGGAGTCTGTAAGGACAACCCCTGCCCCTCCTTGAGGATTCAAAGGTGTTCCATCAAACATGAGGGTCCATGTTTCCTCTTCATTGCAAGCATGAACAGTCTCTATTGTTCCTGGAATCTGATCCGGCAACTCTTCAATCATTGCTTTTTCAGGACATATCGACAAGAGGTCAGCTAAAGCTTGGCTCTAAATGGTGGTAGGTGTTACCAATTTCACATCATATTCACTTATTAGGAGTGCCCAACGACTCATTCTTCCAGTCAACATTGGCTTTTTGATTAAAAATCTGAGACCTTCATTTTTTGATACGACTTCTACTTGGTGTGCTTGAAAGTAGTGTCGGTATCTTTGTGAGATGTACACCAGAGCGAGACAATGTTTCTCTGGCGAGGAGTATCTTTGTTCTGGCCCTTTTATGGCTCTACTAACATAAGCAATGGGTTTCTCTTTGCCTTCACCTTCTTGTGCAATTAACCCACTAACTGCTTCTTCTTCTACTGCTAAGAATACCTTCAATGGTGCACCAGGTTGAGGGGAAGTCAAGGTGTGAGTGGATGTGAGAACGTCCTTGATCTTGTTCATTATAGCTTGGTGGCGTTGTTCCCACTTAAAGGTGTTCTTCTCTTTCAACAAAGGTCTTGGGGGTCCTAAGAGCTCCCATAATGCTGGTATGAACCTTCGAATGTACCCCAGCTTGCCTATGAACTTCTGAAGTCCCTTAATGTCTTTCGGGGGTTCTATATCTTGGACAGCTTTAACCTTATCCTCGTCAGCTGAAATGCCTCCCTTGTGGACTCTGAATCCTAAGAACCTTCCAGATGACACCCCGAAGGCACATTTCATGGGGTTCATCTTGAGTCTATACTTTCTGCATCTAGTGAACACAGCTCTGAGGTGTTCTGTGTGTTGCTTCTCGGATGTTGACTAGAAAACCAAATCGTCTACATAGTCTTCCACAAAGTCATGCATTATGTTGTGGAATATAGCAGTCATGGCTCTTTGGTAGGTTGCTCCAACATTCTTTAGGTCAAAAGGTATGACAGTATAGTAAAAATTACCTACGGGTGTTCGAAATGCTGTCTTTTCTTCATTTCCTGGAGCCATTCTAATTTGGTTGTACCCGCTAAATCCATCCATGAAGGAGAACCTTTCAAATCCTACAGCATCTACCATTCTATCAACATCTGGCAGAGGAAAATCATCCTTAGGGCAAGCTTTGTTTAGATCTCTAAAATCCATGCAGCACCGGATCTGCCCATTCTTCTTTTTCACTGGTACTATGTTGGCTAACCAAGAGGGGTGTTGTATCGGTTTGATGAATTTGGCTGCGAGTAACTTTTTGATTTCTTTCTTTACTTGAGCTTCTATTTCATTAGAGAATTTTCTAGGAGCTCGCTTGACAGGAATTGCTGCTTTCCTCACAGCTAAATTGTGGGTTACCAAGTTTGGGTCTAACCCCAGCATTTCATCATAGCTCCAAGCGAACACATCTCTGAACTCTGTTAATAGCACTATCAAATCCCTTTTCTCCTTCTCCCCTAGAGCTTTGCACATGAACAAAGGCCTAGAGTGTTCTTCAGTCCTTAAATTAATCTCTTCCAATTCTTCCTCCTTCTACTTTGCTTCATCTTGGAGTTGGAGAGGGGAATTTCCTATGTCGCTTTGAAGATGTTCTTTCTCTTGTACACTTAGGATGTCGGGGTCATGGGAGTTCTGGTAATTTTCCTCCGCTGGACCCCCGAGTTTCTATAGGATACACTACTGATGAGCGGATAATTTATACGCTTTTTGGCATTATTTTTACATAGTTTTTAGTATGATTTGATTAGTTTTTAATATATTTTTATTAGTTTTTAAATAAAAATCATATTTCTAGACTTTACTATGATTTTGTGTATTTTTCTGTGATTTCAGGTAATTTCTGGCTGAAATTGAGAGACTTGAGCAAAAATCTGATTCAGAGGCTGAAGAAGGACTACAGATGCTGTTGGATTCTGACCTCCATGCACTCAAAGTGGATTTTCTGGAGATACAGAAACCCAAATGGCGCGCTCTCAATTGCGTTAGAAAGTAGACATCCAGGGCTTTTCAGCAATATATAATAGTCCATACTTTACCCAAGCTTAGACAACACAAACTAGCATTTAACGCCAGCTTTCTGCCCTATTCTGGCATTAAACGCCAGAAACAAGTTGCAAAGCAGAATTAAACGCCAGAAACAAGTTACAAACTGGCGTTCAACTCCAAGGAAGACCTCTACACGTGAAAGCTTCAACGCTCAGCCCAAGCACACACCAAGTGGGCCCGGAAGTGGATTTCTGCATCATTTACTCATTTTTGAAAACCCTAGTAACTAGTTTAGTATAAATAGGACTTTTTACTATTGTATTTATATCTCTGGTTAGTCTTTGACTAATTAGATGCTCTGAGATCACGTTTAGGGGGCTGGTCATTCGGCCATGCCTGGACCTTGTTCTTATGTATTTTCAACGGTAGAGTTTCTACACACCATAGATTAAGGTGTGGAGCTCTGCTGTTCCTCATGAATTAATGCAAAGTACTATTGTTTTTCTATTCAACTCAAGCCTATTTCTTCTCTAAGATATTCATTCGCACACAAGAACATGATGAATGTGATGATTATGTGACGCTCATCATCATTCTCACTTATGAACGCGTGCCTGACAAACACTTCTGTTCTACATGAAAGCAAGCTTGAATGCATATCTCTTAGCCTCCTGATCTACGATCAGAGTCTTCGTGGTATAGGCTAGAATTATTGGCGGCCATTCTTGAGATCCGGAAAGTCTAAACCTTGTCTGTGGTATTCCGAGTAGGATCTGGGAAGGGATGGCTGTGACGAGCTTCAAACTCGCGAGTGCTGGGCGTAGTGATAGACGCAAAAGGATTACTGAATCCTATTCTGGCATGATCGAGAACCGACAGATGATTAGCCGTGCGGTGACAGCGCATTTGGACCATTTTCACTGAGAGGATGGGATATAGCCATTGACAACGGTGATGCCCAACATACAGCTTGCCATGGAAAGGAGTATGAATGATTGGATGAAAGCAGTAGGAAAGCAGAGGTTCATAAGGAATAAAAGCATCTCCATATGCTTATCTGAAATTCTCACCAATGAATTACGTAAATATTTCTATCCTATTTTATATTTTAATTATATTTTAATTATCAAATCTCCATAACCAATTGAATCTGCCTGACTGAGATTTGCAAGATGACCATAGCTTGCTTCAAGCTGACAATCTCCGTGGGATCGACCCTTACTCACGTAAGGTTTATTACTTGGACGACCCAGTGCACTTGTTGGTTAGTTGTGCGAAGTTGTGACAAAGAACTAAGATTATGAACGTGCGTATCAAGTTTTTGGCACCGTTACCAAGGAATGAACAATCACGATTTCGTGCACAAAGTTTTTGGCGCCGTTGCCGGGGATTGTTCGAGTTTGGACAACTGACGGTTCATCTTGTTGCTCAGATTAGGTAATTTTATTTTAATTTTAAGTTTTTGTTTTTTTTTTATTTTGGAAAAATTTTCAAAAAATAAATAAATAAAAATTAAATTATTCTATGTTCTTCAGAATTTTTAAGAATGAATTCTAGAGTTTCATGATGATCTATTGAAGTCTGGCTGGCTATAAAGCCATGTCTAATCCTTTGGACCGAGGTTTCAACTATCATTAGAGAAGAGCTTCTTTGTCTTTCTCAGCAATTTAGCTTTTGTATGTAATGATCTGCTAAAGCTTGGCTGGTCATTGGCCATGTCTAGTGTTTTGGACCGGAGCTTTCACTGAAAGCTTGGCTGGCTAGTAAGCCATGTCTAATTCCTGGACCGGAGCTTTAGACTAACATTGCACGATTCATGGAATTCTCATTAGAAATTCTGAAATCCTTATTTTTCTTTTTCAAAATAATTTTCGAAAAATCCAAAAAAAATTTATAAAATCATAAAAACCAAAAAAATTTTGATGTTTCTTGTTTGAGTCTTGTATCAATTTTTAAGTTTGGTGTCAATTGCATCTTTTTAATTTCATTAAAATTTTCGAAAACTCATGCATGTGTTCTTCATGATCTTCAAGTTGTTCTTGATGATCTACTTTGTTTGATCTTTGCAATTTTATGTTTCATGTCTTTCCTTGTTTTTCATATGCAATTTCAATTTGTTAGTGTCTAAACATTGAAAATTTCTAAGTTTGGTGTCTTGCATGTCTTTCTTTTCTTAAAAATATTTTCGAAAACATGTTCTTGATGTTCATCTTGACATTCAAAGTGTTCTTGACATTAAAGAAGCGCTTGTTGGGAGGCAACCCAATGTTATTTAATTATATCTATTTATTTTCCATTGCTATTTTATGTTTTCTTTAGGTTGATGATCATGTGAAGTCACAAAAAACTACTGAAAAATCAAAAACAGAATGAAAAGCAGCATTAAAAATAGCTCACCCTGAAGGAAGAGCTTACTGGCGTTTAAACGCCAGTAAGAAGCATCAAACTGGCGTTTAACGCCAGAAAGAAGCATCAAGCTGGCGTTAAATGCCAGAAACAAGCACCAAACTAGCGTTTAACGCCCGAACAGAGCATGGAATTGGCGTTAAACGCCAAGAACAAGCAGCAAGCTGGCGTTTAACGCCAGACATGCATTCTAAGGGCGTTTTGCACGCCTACTTGGAGTAGGGATGCTAAGTCCTTGACCCCTCAGGATCTGTGGACCCCACAGGATCCCCACCTCTTCTTCTCTCCTCTTCGCACCTTTTCATACCTCTCTTCCCTAAATACCCTTAACCACTCACATCCATCCACTCTTCCCCATAAACCCCACCTACCTCCAAAATTCAAATTCTTTTCCCTCCCAAACCCAACCCTAATGGCGAAAACCTACCCTCCATCCCACCCCTATATAAACCCCTTAACACTACTCCATTTTCACACATCACAACCACTACTTCTCCCCCTTGGCCAAATACACTATCTCACTCCATCTCCTCTATTTTCTTCTTCTTCTACTACTTTCTTTCTTCTTTTTCTCGAGGACGAGCAAACCTTTTAAGTTTGGTGTGGTAAAAGCATTGCTTTTTGTTTTTCCATAACCATTAATGGCACCTAAGGCCAGAAAAACCTCAAGAAAGAGGAAAGGAAAGATAATTGCTTCCACCTCTGAGCCATGGGAGATGGAGAGATTCATCTCAAAGGTCCATCAAGACCACTTCTATGAAGTGTGGCCAAGAAAAAGGTGATCCCTGAGGTCCCTTTTAAGCTCAAAAAGAGCGAATATCCAGAGATCCGACAAGAGACTAGAAGAAAAGGATGGGAAGTTCTCTCTAATCCTATTCAACAAGTCAGAATCTTAATGGTTCAGGAGTTCTATGCAAACACATGGATCACTAGGAACCATGATCAAAGTATGAACCCAAACCCAAAGAATTGGCTTACAATGGTTCGGGAAAAATACTTAGATTTCAGTCCAGAAAATGTAAGGTTGGCGTTCAAATTGCCAATGATGCAAGAAAACGCACGCCCCTACACTAGAAGGGTCAACTTTGATCAAAGGTTGGACCAAGTCCTCATGGACATATGTGTGGAAGGAGCTCAATGGAAAGTTGACTCAAGAGGCAAGCCAGTTCAATTGAGAAGACCGGACCTTAAGCCTGTAGCTAGAGGATGGTTGGAGTTCATCCAACGCTCAATTATTCCTACTAGCAACCGGTCTGAAGTTACTGTAGACCGGGCCATCATGATCCATAGTATCATGATTGGGGAGGAAGTGGAAGTTCATGAGATTATACCTCAAGAACTCTACAAGGTGGCTGACAAGTCATCCACTTTGGCAAGGTTAGCCTTTCCTCACCTCATTTTCCACCTCTGCAATTCAGCTGGAATTGACATAGAGGGAGACATCCTCATTGATGAGGACAAGCCCATCACTAAGAAAAGGATGGAGCAAACAAGAGATCATGGACCTCAACAAGAGCATGAGAAAATTCCTCACCATGAAATCCCTGAGATGCCTCAAGGGATGCACTTTCCTCCACAAAACTATTGGGAGCAAATCAACACCTCCCTAAGAGAATTAAGTTCCAACATGGGACAACTAAGGATGGAACACCAAGAGCACTCCATCATTCTCCATGAGATTAGAGAAGATCAAAGAGCTATGAGGGAGGAGCAACAAAGACAAGGAAGAGACATAGAGGAGCTCAAGAGCACCATTGGTTCTTCAAGAAGAGGAAGACGCCACCCTCACTAAGGTGGACCCGTTCCTTAATCTCCTTGTTCTTATTTTCCTGTTTTTCGGTTCTTGAGCCTTATGTTTTATTTATGTTTGTGTCTTTACTATATGATCATTAGTGTTTAAGTGTCTATGTCTTAAAGCTATGAATGTCCTATGAATCCATCACCTCTCTTAAATGAAAAATGTTTTAATTACAAAAGAACAAGAAGTACATGAATTTCGAATTCATCCTTGAAATTAGTTTAATTATTTTGATGTGGTGACAATACTTTTTGTTTTCTGAATGAATGCTTGAACAGTGCATATGTCTTTTGAATTTGTTGTCTATGAATGTTAAAATTGTTGGCTCTTGAAAGAATGATGAAAAAAGAGAAATGTTATTTGATGATCTGAAAAATCATAAAATTGATTCTTGAAGCAAGAAAAAGCTGTGAAGAACAAAGCTTGCAGAAAAAAATGCGAAAAAAAAGAAAAAAAAAGAAGCAAGCAGAAAAAGCCAATAGCCCTTAAAACCAAAAGGCAAGGGTAATAAAAAGGATCCAAGGCTTTGAGCATCAGTGGATAGGAAGGCCCAAAAGGGATAAAATCCTGGCCTAAGCGGCTAAACCAAGCTGTCCCTAACCATGTGCTTGTGGCGTGAAGGTGTCAAGTGAAAAGCTTGAGACTGAGCGGTTAAAGTCAAGGTCCAAAGCAAAAACAGAGTGTGCTTAAGAACCCTGGACACCTCTAATTGGGGACTTTAGCAAAGCTGAGTCACAATCTGAAAAGGTTCACCCAATTATGTGTCTGTGGCATTTATGTATCTGGTGGTAATACTGGAAAACAAAGTGCTTAAGGTCACGGCTAAGACTCATAAAGTAGCTGTGTTCAAGAATCAACATACTGAACTAGGAGAATCAATAACACTATCTGAATTCTGAGTTCCCATAGATGCCAATCATTCTGAACTTCGAAGGATAAAGTGAGATGCCAAAACTGTTCAGAGGTAAAAAGCTACTAGTCCCGCTCATCTAATTGGAGCTAAGTTTCATTGATATTTGGAATTTATAGTATATTCTCTTCTTTTTATCCTATTTGATTTTCAGTTACTTGGGGACAAGCAATAATTTAAGTTTGGTGTTGTGATGAGCGGATAATTTATACGCTTTTTGGCATTGTTTTTACATAGTTTTTAGTATGATTTGATTAGTTTTTAATATATTTTTATTATTTTTTAAATAAAAATCACATTTCTGGATTTTACTATGATTTTGTGTATTTTTCTGTGATTTCAGGTAATTTCTGGCTGAAATTGAGGGACTTGAGCAAAAATCTGATTCAGAGGCTGAAGAAGGACTGCAGATGCTGTTGGATTCTGACCTCCCTGCACTCAAAGTGGATTTTCTAGAGCTATAGAAACCCAAATGATGCGTTCTCAATTGCGTTAGAAAGTACACATCCAGGGCTTTCCATCAATATATAATAGTCCATACTTTGCCCAATTTTAGATGATGCAAACTGGCGTTTTTCCATCTTTCTGCCCTATTCTGGCGTTAAACGCCAGAAACAAGTTGCAAAGCAGAATTAAATGCCAGAAACAAGTTACAAACTGGCGTTCAACTCCAAGGAAGACCTCTACACGTGAAAGCTTCAACGCTCAGCCCAAGCACACACCAAGTGGGCCCGGAAGTGAATTTCTGCATCATTTACTCATTTCTGCAAACCCTAGTAACTAGTGTAGTATAAATAGGACTTTTTACTATTGTATTTATATCTCTGGTTAGTCTTTGACTAATTAGATGTTCTGAGATCACGTTTAAGGGGCTGGCCATTCAGCCATGCCTGGACCTTGCTCTTATATATTTTCAACGGTAGAGTTTCTACACACCATAGATTAAGGTGTGGAGCTCTGCTGTTCCTCATGAATTAATGCAAAGTACTATTGTTTTTCTATTCAACTCAAGCCTATTTCTTCTCTAAGATATTCATTCGCACATAAGAACATGATGAATGTGATGATTATGTGACGCTCATCATCATTCTCACTTATGAATGCGTGCCTGACAAACACTTCTGTTTTACATGAAAGCAAGCTTGAATGCATATCTCTTAGCCTCCTGATCTACAATCAGAGTCTTCGTGGTATAGGCTAGAATTATTGGTGGCCATTCTTGAGATCCGGAAAGTCTAAACCTTGTCTATGGTATTCCGAGTAGGATCTGGGAAGGGATGGCTGTGACGAGCTTCAAACTCGCGAGTGCTGGGCGTAGTGACAGACGCAAAAGGATTACTAAATCCTATTCTAGCATGATCGAGAACCGACAGATGATTAGCCGTGCGGTGACAGCGCATTTGGACCATTTTCACTGAGAGGACGAGATGTAGCCATTGACAACGGTGATGCCCAACATACAGCTTGCCATGGAAAGGAGTATGAAAGATTGGATGAAAGCAGTAGGAAAGCAGAGGTTCAGAAGGAATAAAAGCATCTCCATACGCTTATCTGAAATTCTCACCAATGAATTACATAAATATTTCTATCCTATTTTATATTTTAATTATATTTTAATTATCAAATCTCCATAACCAATTGAATCTGCCTGACTAAGATTTGCAAGATGACCATAGCTTGCTTCAAGCCGACAATCTCCGTGGGATCGACCCTTACTCACGTAAGGTTTATTACTTGGACGACCCAGTGCACTTGCTGGTTAGTTGTGCGAAGTTGTGACAAAGAACCAAGATTATGAACGTGCATACCAAGTTTTTGGCGCCGTTACCAAGGAATAAACAATCACGATTTCGTGCACCAACCACCTATATCCTCCACCTGGAAGAATTTCCTTACGAAGCCCTAGGTCTTCGATTGCTGTTGCTTATTTTTTGGTGTTTTCTTTTGGTGCTTCCTCTATCAGGGCGTTCTTTTGTACTGCTTTTTGTCTGGGTATTCTGATGGCGCATTCCCATACAGGCCTTATTTTGTTGACTCTTGGTAACGCAAGCTCTTCATAAAAATTTGCATCCACTAAATGTGCTTCTCCTGCATCAAAGGGTGTTACAGTGGCTGAGATGCTAATTTCCTTCCCTTTCCAGCTAGACTTTATGCATTGATGCCAACTTGAAGGATCGCACCGATGTAAATGAATCCATGGACGTCCCAGTAGGATGTGGTAGCTAGAGCTTCCATCCACCACATGAAACTTATTATTGGTCTTTATGGGGCCAACTTCCAAGACAGCATTAACACACCCTCTAGATTTCACACCCACTTAATTAAAAGCATTGAGCCCTACTTGAGTAGGCCTTATCTGATCAGCAGAGCCTCCCATTTCTAGAAATATATGAGTGGGTATGATATTTACTCCAGAGCCAGCATCCACCAAGGCCCTTCTGACCTTTATGCCTTCTACCATTGCTTCCACGTACAATGGTTTATTATGGTAGAACTCCCCATTGAATAAGTCAGGGTCCCGAAACACCAGAGCATTTGCATGGGCCTTTTCTAATCTTGTAAGCGGAGCGTTGACGCCCCCAAAACTTTTTTCATGCTTCTGAACGACTCCTATTAGAGCTCTAGCCACTACTTTCTGAATGTGGGGTTCCAGGCTAAGTTGGTTGAACATGATTCTACAACTTTGAGTCTTCAAAAGACCTCTTGTCAACGTGTTTTCATCCAAGGACTCCTCCATGGTGACTGATTGTGTACTAAAAATATAAACCTCTTTTGTACATAATTAATTTTTATAATGACCTACAAACATGGTCAAAAAAGAGTTAAGTTCCTCTTAAAGGTATTGGGCTAAAAGGATGGAACCCAAAAGAACACCTTGAGGAGTTGAATTTCTCTTCAGTGGGTACTATATTGGTGGAAGTGGATTGGTTGGATTTGGAGTGTAAAGGTGTTATCTAGTTGAAAGAAAACCAAACTAGATGTCCCTTCACTAATGTCACATGTCAGGAGCTTTAGTTTAACGTGTGGAATCAACTTCCTACCTTTTCCGTTGACAAGACTTGAGGTGACAGGAGTACCTAAAGATATTTTGGAAAGAGCAGTAAACCAAATGTCAGACTAAAACCATTGGCCAAGGGGTGTCCTCTTCATCATGGTTTTACATTATAAAAAGAACCTCAAGCCACCTCTGTAAAGCACTTCACTTTTCACCTTCACCTTCAACCAGACTTCACTTTTCACCTTCACCTTCAACCAAACTCTCACTTTTCACTTTCACCTTGATCATCTTCTTCTTCACAAACCTTGAAACCCTTTTCATCCTTCACTTTCACCTTCACCTCCACTTTTTCACATTCACCTTCATCCTCTTCTGAGAGCTTCTCTTCTCTGTAAACCATTCCTGGCCACTTTAAACAAAGTTCATTCATCCTCTTATGACATTAGTGGAGGTCTCAACACTTGTTCTCCACCTCTCTTCCTCATTATTAGTTCTTGTATTGCTTATTTGCCATTAATAGAAGTGTCTTCCTCACAAGTTTACTTACCCCTAATCTCCCATATTAATCATTATTTTTCACTTAATCTATTTCTCACAAAATCCACCCGAATCATCTAGCGACTCCACTGGGGAGGAACACTTCGACGTGATGGCTAGAGATCAAACGAGGTATAGAACCCCTCACCACCTCTGTTCACGAATCTGGAGAATATGGAGGAAGACGAGAACACCCCAGTTACTTGTAGGGAGTTGACGCGTATTCTAAAAGTCAAGGGATCGTGAAGCTGAGTTGCAAGAGTTGGAAAGAAAAAGAGAAGTTGTGGGAAGCAAGATGGAAGAATATCACCGGAGACTGGCATTAGCTTATGACAAGCACATTCGGCCCAGGGTGTTCCTAGAGGGAGATCTGGTACTAAAAATCAGTAGACGCAGTAATAAGAAAGATGTCTTTGCCAAAATGGGCTCCCAAATGGGAGGGTCCTTACATTGTTTCTGAGGTACACCCCAACGAACACCGCATTTTGCTGGACCGGATCATGGAACAACCATCGGCCCCATCAATTTCAAGTACGTTAAACAGTACTATGCCTAATTTCAGTTTTAGAAGCTAAAATTTTAATTCCAAAAGGCTTCTTTATCAAGAGCCAATGTTTATGTTATATTATTCTGCAAACATCCTGCAATACATGAGAAAATTGCTTTAGCAATCGTACACTCAAAAATATGAGTGATGCATCTTAAGAAATTTGCAGTACAAAATAGTTCCAAAAAAGTGAAGTGTCCCACCCTCCAAGCTCCTAAAAAAAGTCGAGCATAAATAGGGCAAGAAAGTTATGGGTACCTTCCTTTTTTTTTGAACTGTTTCAAAAAAGTGAAGTGTCCCACCCTCCAAGCTCCTAAAAAGAGTCGAGCATAAATAGGGCAAGAAAGTTATGGGTACCTTCCTTTTTTTTTTTTGGCCTAAAAAAAGGTAGAAAAAATGGCTACTGCTTTTCTTAAAATCATACACTCCCCCTGCAAAAAAAAAATTAAAATAAATTATTTTTATTTTTAAATATCTATTTATGGTTACAAACGAACATTGCTCATAATTTTAATTCAATTTCTTTTTTTTATTTGTGATTTCATTGAAAACGTATACAAATGAGGATATAACATCCAAAGTTGTAAGGTGAAAGATGTATATTGGGTTGCTAATTTTTGAATTAGCTATAGAGGGATTAAGACAAAAACAAGGAAAGAATAAAAAGGGTCTTACCAAGTAAGAAGACAGAGTAAAAAGACAGAGCAAAGTTGAATGTGGGAGTGTCCTTTGCCCTAAGAAAAACTCCCAATTGTTGAAAAAGACAGAGGATTTGGATGGTGGTGGTGATAGTAGTGATGATACTGTGCTGTGTAAAAAATGCCCTAGCAGAGATGATGAAGAACACATCTCCCCTACCCTTCCAGGTGTTCTCTCTCCTTATGTGTCTCTCCAAATTCAGGTACTCAAATTTAAAACGCGTCCAATTAAAAGGGTAAGAGTTTCTCCCCTTCTTATTTCCTTATATATTAAATTATTATATTAAATCAAATCATCCCTCTTTTTTCATAAAAAAAATATGTTTATATATATATATATATATATATATATATATATATATAAATAAATAATAATAATATTATGTATATATACATACACTACTTTTAAAAATAAATACATACGTACATACAAATAAATTATGAATATATTTATTTACTAATCTTATTTATTTATTTATTTTATTAATATTTAAAATATTTGCACAATAACATTCTTTTATTCATTTTTTTATGAGTACATAATTATATTCATATTATACAGAAATATTTATATTTGAATATCATAATATTTACAAATACATATCTCATTATGAGAAAAAAATAAATAAAAGAGGGAAGATTTGATTCTTTAGAGTTATGATATGTTAACCAAAAAAAAATTAAATTATTCTTGTTCTGTTGAGTACAAAAAAGTTTAATGCAGCTTGAGGGAATACTTTGTACCCTAAAAGACTGCATGAGGGCTTATGATTGTGTACTAAAAATATAAACCTTTTTTGTACATAATTAATTTTTATAATGACCTACAAACATGGTCAAAAAAGAGTTAAGTTCCTCTTAAAGGTATTGGGCTAAAAGGATGGAACCCAAAAGAACACCTTGAGGAGTTGAATTTTTCTTCAGTGGGAACTATATTGGTGGAAGTGAATTGGTTGGATTTGGAGTGTAAAGGTGTCATCTAGTTGAAAGAAAACCAAATTAGATGTCCATTCACTAATGTCACATGTCAGGAGCTTTAGTTTAACGTGTGGGAATCAACTTCCTACCTTTTCAGTTGACAAGACTTGAGGTGACAGGAGTACCTAAAGATATTTTGGAAAGAGCAGTAAACCAAATGTCAGACTAAAACCATTGGCCAAGGGGTGTCCTCTTCATCATGGTTTTACACTATAAAAAGGACCTCAAGCCACCTCTGTAAAGCACTTCACTTTTCACCTTCACCTTCAACCAGACTCTCACTTTTCACTTTCACCTTGATCATCTTCTTCTTCACAGACCTTGAAACCCTTTTCATCCTTCACTTTCACCTTCACCTTCATCCTCTTCTGAGAGCTTCTCTTCTCTGTAAGCCATTCCTGTCCACTTTAAACAAAGCTCATTCATCCTCTTGTGACATTAGTGGAGGTCTCAACACTTATTCTCCACCTCTCTTCCTCATTATTAGTTCTTGTATTGCTTATTTGCCATTAATAGAAGTGTCTTCCTCACAAGTTTACTTACCCCTAATCTCTCATATTAATCATTATTTTTCACTTAATCTATTTCTCACAAAACCCACCCGAATCAGTGACCATCCCTTCTGCTTCATCTACGATCTCTGTCAGCATTACCTCTCCTTCAACACCTACCATTCCAACATCATGTTGAGGAAAAGGAGTGCTTTTTACACCTTCTTAGTTTTGTTCTCCATTTAGGAGTATCTTCCCTTCCTTCACTTGCCTATGAAACATCGTCCTCACCACATAACAATCAGTCAACCTATGGCTCTTATTTCGGTGCACCATGCAATATCTTGGATCTCTCAAGTCTTCAGGTGTTGGTGGCTCTCTATCTATTATGGGGTTTAATGTTCCATCCTCAAACCATCCGTTTACGACAACCATGGCCTAAGCTCTGGAGAGAGGTAGCGGGGGTGGAGGACTGTTTCTCTTAGCACCCCTAGAATAGGAACTCCTTCTGCCCCTGCCATCAGCGGCACACATCTCCAAAGGGGAAACTTCTTTAGATCTCCTTCCATTGCGCTTCATTGCCTCGGTTATGTCAGATGCTCTCTACAAGAGCTCAGAGAAAGTGTTTATGTTGCTCATAGAAAGATAAATTTGGGATCCATTTTCCACATTTCTAATACACCCGTACACCAACTGTGGCTCTAGGAGAGTGTTTATACAAAGTAAAGCTTGATCTCTGTATCTCTTGATGAATGCTACCAATCCTTCTCTTTGTCTCTGTTTCACTCTCCCTAAGTCCATGATGTGCATAGAGGGTTCCTCTTCTAGGAACTTGTTGCAGAACTCTGTCTCTAATTGCTCCCAGGTATTGATGCTATTGGCTTTCAACTTGCAATACCACGTGAACGCCTTTCCTGTCAGTGATTTTGAGAACTCCTTGATCTTGAGCTCCTGGTGGTTCCTAAACACCCCGAGGTCGTCCAAGAATGACAGGATGTGTTCTTTGGCACTTTCGGTACCATCAAATTTACGAAAGCTAGGTGGTTGGTACCCCTTAGAGTATGGTTTTGCCAAAATATGATGCCCGAATGGTGGACTTATCTCCCAAGTGGGTTCACTTGCTTCTCATTTACCCTTTAGAATACGCGCCAACTCCCTACGAGTGACCGGGGTATTCTCGTCTTCCTCCATATTCTCCTGATTTGTGAATGGAGGCGGTGAGGAGGTTCTATACCTCGTTTGATCCCTAGCCATCATTTTCGTGATCAAAGCTTGCATCTTTGTTTGGTTGTCTATCATATAGTTGTACACATGAGCTGGGATAGTTACATGAGTGTGCATGCCAGCGGTACCTACAACATGGGGTGTGAAGAAATTCGCGTAGGCATGAGCTCCTTCTCCTCATGCACCCAGATTCTGTTGCTCCATGTGTTCTTCTTCTTGGTTGTGCCTGTCCTCATCTTGAGGTGATCCCAAGCTGAGGTTGAGGTTCCAAGGGGTTATTGAACGTCGCTTAGGTGGTCGATTCTGCCCAGGATGAGTATTGCTAGATTCAGCCATCATGTCGAAGTGTTCCTCCCCAGTGGAGTCGCGCAGGTGATTCGGGTGAGTTTCGTGAAAAATAGATTAAGTGAAAAATAATGGTTAAGATGAGAGATTCAGGGTAAGTATACTTGTGAGAAAAACACTTCTATTAATAACAGATAAGCAATACAAGAACTAATAATAAGGAATAGAGGTGGAGAACAAGTGTTGAGACCTCCTCTAATGTCACAAGAGGATGAATGAGTTTTGTTTAAAGTGGACAGGGGTTGGTTAATGGTCGTCGAATGTTCTGGTGGGACACCCGAATGCTAGCTTTTACTCGTGAAGGTGATGAATGAAATGAAGAACAAAGAGAGAAATTTTAGGGAGAGAAAAAGATGGGTTTTTGAGCTTCTTCCTTTTTAGAAAAAAGGTAAAGGTCAAGGTGCTTTAAAGAGGTGGCTTGAGGTCCTTTTATAGTGTAAAACCATTTTGAAAAGGAAATCTATTGTCCAATGGTTATAGTCTAATATTTGGTTTATCCCAAATATTTTTAAGTATTCCTGTCATTTCAAGTCTTTTCAACTGCTCAATGGAAGAAGTTGATTTCCACAAGTTAAACTAAAACTCATGACATGTGACATTAGTGAAGGGACATCTAGTTTGGTTTTCTTTCAACTAGATGACACTCTTTACACTCCAAATCCAACCAATCTACTTTCACCAATTTAGTTCCCACAAAAAAAAAAAAATTCAACTCCTCAAGGTGTTTTTTTGGGTTCCATCCTTTTACCCAATACTTTTAAGAGGAACTTGACTCTTGTTTGATCATGTTTGTAGGTCATTCTTAAAATTATTTATATACAAAAAAGGTTTATATTTTTAGCACATAATTACATAATTTCTTATCCTAGTAATAAATATACATAAGAATATTCTTGAGTACTGTATCTATATTTAATTATAGAAATATTATTCCATTAATACATAATGATTTTTTTTATCCAAGATGATATGATTTTCAAGGAATTCATATTTTTCTTTTTAACCTAAAGTGGTGTTATTTTAAGTGAAAAAATTAATATATTTCATAAAACAAATATTTAGAAACTATTTTATTATTTTTGTTCTGGACTCATAGCCTTTCGAAAAATGATAGGGAGAAACTCGTAGTTTACTTGTTAATTACCTCTTAGATAAAGATATATTATCACTCATAAGTCATAACGCAACTTCATAAACCTTAATGCATTTGACTTGTGATTTTTTTTAATCGCATATTCTCAAATGATAATTCCTTTTGTGGCTTATATCGAAATCATAATTTGATTTTACAAAAAATAAATATACAAATAAAAAAAATAAACATGAAAGCGTAAAACAAAAGTAAGAATAAGAAAGAAGAAACTCTCCTCAAGAGGAGAGACATTCAAAAACTATAATCTTCATGAGATGAAGTCTTAATTTTGAACATTTTTCCGTGCAAGTAACATAATCATAATTACATGAAGAGGCCTTTGTTTTTCAGATACGTTTATGCACAGTCATTCTCATTGGATTGGAACATTGGATCTTCCACGGTGAATATCACAATAGCAAATAAATAAATAAGAAATGAAATGAAAATACCTTCGTATCATATTTGAAATAATCTTAATAAAATCATCCAAACAAGATTTGGTTTCACAAACATCTTTATGAAAGAGTGTTAGGAGTATAAAGTCTGATGTCAAGATTCAAGAAGAGAATATTTAAGATTAGTTATTATGGTTAAATCAGTTTGGTTAGTTAGAATTGAATTATTTTAAATATTAATTCCTGCAGAGTAGTGTAACAGAGTAAAAACACTATGTATATATGGCTGCATTTGTTTTTGAAAAATTTTCACTAAAAACAAGACATAAAAGACAGAGACAGAATTGAGTGTTTTTGTATTCTATTTGGTAATAAAGTAGAACAAATTATAAAAATCTAATTTATTCTCACTTTTTTTTCATTCAAAAAATTTGAAAAAATATAATAATAAAAATTATAATTATGAAAAAAAAATTAACAAGAATAATGAAAAAAAAAAGAAAAATAAGTTGTGACTCTTATTAGTGTCTCTATGTCCTTTTTGTTAGGATGGACACAAAATATACTAACTCAGTGTCTCTAGACACAATATCTTTGTCAATGTCGCATCTGCCAAACACAATTTTGTGTTTCTGTACCATGACTTGTACATGCTACTAGTTCCTTAGTTTTAGTTTTAATGCAATGCAAAGTTAATATTCAGTTCTGAACACAAGTCTTCATCTCTTTTTGTTCTCAGTATTGTTTCTTGCTGCACAAGTAAAGAGCTTAGGATAAAGATCCATGGCTTCTCCTTCAAATGATTCAGTCACATCACACAATGTGGCTGCCACCTGCCAACAACAACAACAATAGCAATAAGATTTTTCAACAATTCTTCAATCAGAAACCATGCAATCCAATTCAAGACAAGTCGGGAGAGAATAATCATAGAACTTGGCAACAACAGTCACTTGCTGCCATTCGAGGTCAGCTTCTGGAAGATCACTTGTTTAAAGAAAGGATTCCCCAACAATTTTCTGCAGCTGATGATCAATTAGCTGGTATTGAATTTTCTCAATACAAGCAATGGGTTCAAGATGATCAGAATTTGATTTATTGGCTGCTGGCTTCTATGGATTCTGCTTGTATCCCAAAAATGGTAGGATGCACTTTCTCTTATCAAATTTGGGAGAAAATTGAAAGCTACTTTGCAGAATCCACTAAATTCCGAATTAAACAGCTGAAAGCACAGTTGAAGATGACCAAGAAACAAGGTTTGACAGCAAAAGAATACATCTCTAAAATCAAGACTATTGCAGATTCTTTAGCAGCTTTGGGAAAACCTCTTAAGCCAACAAAACGGATTGAAGCTATTCTTGATGGGTTGAATGAAGAATATCAGATGCTTTATACAACAATCAATTCCAAACCAGAATTGTACACACTATTTGAAGTTGAAACTATTATTCTCACAGATGATGATATGTTAAACCAATTTGCTCAGATTCTGGTGCGTCATATCATGTGGCACTAAATTCTTCTAACATGCTCTCTGGATCAGATTACAATGGACATGATCAAGTGCAAATTGAAAATGGTGCAGGTATCCCTATACAACATATTGGTAGTTCTTGCCTTTATTCTTTTGATATAAATAGGTGGTTTTCTTTACAAAAACTCATACACAGTTCTGAAATTACAAAGAATTTGGCAAGTGTTTCAAAATTTGCTGAAGACAAGGTTTATTTTCAATTTCATGCTTTATACTGTGTTGCGAAATGTGAATACACTCATAAGATTCTTCTGCAGGGTTATACGAATGGTGGATTATACAAGTTTATCAACATTACTGTACCCAAACCAGCATCTTTAAACATGATTCCAACTTTACATACTACTCTTTGTTCTTCCTTTAACTTGTGGCATAAGAGGCTTGGACACTCAACCACTAATACTGTTAGACAAGTTCTTTCTCAATGTAATATTCCCTTTGATTTTAATAAAAATGAATCCATTTCCTCACCCAATGTTTGTGAAAACTGTGCTAATGCAAAAATGCATAAGTTTCCCTTTTCTGATTCTAACATTGTCTATTATATACCATTACAACTTGTGCATTCTGATGTATGGGAACCTGCACCTCTTACATCTCATTTTGGTTATAGATACTATGTCACTTTCATAGATGCATACACTCGATTTACTTGCAGTTATTTGCTGACACATAAATCTCAAGTATTTAGAGCTTTTACACAGTATAAGTCTTA
Organism: Arachis hypogaea; assembly: GCF_003086295.3. Lineage (NCBI taxonomy): Eukaryota > Viridiplantae > Streptophyta > Magnoliopsida > Fabales > Fabaceae > Arachis > Arachis hypogaea. The sequence goes on from NC_092055.1 coordinate 14,386,753, forward strand.
CATAGAAAAATTAACTAATTGCAAAATCAAAGAACTACAATCTGATAATGGAACTGAATATACTTCCAATGAATTCATTGATTTCTTGATACAGGAAGGCATTCATCATAGGTTTTCATGCCCATATACACCAGAACAAAATGAATTGGCTAAATAGGTATTTAGTGGAAATGTGTCTAACTATGCTTTCTACAGTTTCCATGCCTTTAATTTACTGGGATGAAGCTGTGATTACTGCCACTTTCCTTGTTAATAAATTCCAACTAAAACCTTGAATAACAGATCACCATATGAGTTAATCTTTTCACACAAACCAGATTATACTATGCTGAGAATCTTTGGAAGTGCTTGCTATCCCTAGTTAAAGCCATACACTAAGAACAAACTTGAACATAGATCTCATAAGTGTGTTTTATAGGATATTCACCTGGTTTTAAAGGATACAAATGTCTGTCCACTAATGACAAAATTTATATTTCTAGACATGTCTTATTCGATAAAAATGATTTTCCATATCTACAACTCTTTTACTAATAATTCTACCAATAACAAATCTGTTTCTGATGTACCACATTATGATTACTCACCATTATTTACTTCACATAGTCTTCCTTTGCAGCATTCTGCCCCTACATCATCAACTATGCCCTCTAGCTCAAGCCATTTAGAACCTGCCACCAATCCTTCCTCTCCTCTACCTAATAACATTATAATAAGTGATCCTCCATCCCCAAATTTTGTCCCTCAACAAAATTCATCAATTCTACCTATTTCAGATATAGAAATTTCACTTCCTCCTATTGATAATTCTGATCATTCTCATATCAAAAATAAAAATTCTCCAATTAATGTCCATCCTATGATTACTAGATCAAAAACCAACAGTTTAAAACCCAAAATTTTTACCACAATCCTTCAAAACTCAGAATTTGATGAATATCCTCCAAAATCAGCATCAGTTGCCCTCAAAATTCCTCTTTGGCAGAAAGCTACCGAAGAAGAATACCAAGCTTTAATGAGAACCAACACTTGGACTATAGTTCCAAAGCCTATAGATGGTAAGATTATAGGTTGTAAATGGATATTTACAATCAAAAGGCACCTGGATGGCTCTATACAAAAGTATAAAGCTAGACTTGTTGCCCAAAGCTTCCATCAAGAGGAATGTTTTGATTTTGAGCAAGTATTCAGTCCAGTCATTAGACCCACTACAATTCATTTAATATTAAGCATTGCAGTGTCTAAAAACTGGATTTTAAGACAGTTTGATTTCAATAATGTATTTCTTAATGGAGATTTGCATCACACCATATATATGAAGCAACCAATTGGCTTTGAACAATCCTCTTCTAAACATGTATGTAAACTAAATAAATCATTATATGGCTTAAAACAAACCCCTAGAGAATGGCTCAATAAGCTTAGCACAACTCTAACATCTTTTGGTTTTCAAAGTACAAAATCCGATACTTGTTTATTTGTTAGGAATACTTCAAATTCAATATCATCACTGGCAGTGATGCTTATGAAGTGGATTCTATGATACACTCTCTTGATAAAGTCTTCTCTTTAAAAGATCCTGATGAGTTAAATTATTTCTTAGGCATAGAAGTTCACAAAACTGATTTTGGAAATTTGCATCTTTCACAAAGAAAGTACATTCATGATCTTTTATCTAAAATTGGCATGTGTGAGGCTAGTCCTATACCAACACCAATGGTTTCTTCCCTTCAATTAATGTCTACAGGTTCAGAAAGTTTTGAAGATCCTAAACTATATAGAATAGTAGTAGGTTCCTTGCAGTATTTGACCATCACACGCTCAGATATATCATATGCAGTCACTAAAATTAGTCAATTCATGCATTCTCCATTGCTGGCTCACTGGAAAGCAGCAAAAGGGTACTGCATAATCGCACTAAACACTTCCAATTGGATGCGCAAATTATTCGAGACAAGCTTCAGACAAATTCTTTTCACATTATTCACATCCCAAGGATAGATCAGATTGCAGATATCTTGACTAAACCTTTATCTGCTAGTACTTTTGATAGGCTGAAACCCAAGCTTCGAGTGTGTTCAAGCCTCACTCGAGTTTGAGGGGTATTAGGAGTACAAAGTCTAATGTCAAGATTCAAGAAGAGAATGTTCAAGATTAGTTATTATGGTTAGATCAGTTTGGTTAGTTAGAATTGAGTTAGTTAAATATTAGTTTCTGCAGAGTAAAAACACTGTATATATATGACTTGTAATGCTTAGATTTGCCTTTTTTTGTAGTAATAGATAAAAGGAATAGAAGATAATGAACGAGAAATGATAATGACACGTTCAAATTCATAACATCACTTCTTTTTAATTATACTTTTTATCTTCTTTCAAAACTATTTCCAATTCTTAATTGTTATATCAACATTTTCTCATATTTTTTTTTTACCATATCCATAAAAAGTTAAAAATTATGGATAATTTTGAAAAAAAAATCAAATATATAATTAAAAGATAGTGTAATCAATTTAAAAGTGACATTATCACCCCCTAATAAGTAAACAAAAACAAAACAAAGGAATAACATTAAGGACTATAATACAAACAGCAATTTTAACGAATATAAATGCTTTTCTACTTCACACTTCCATTGATGGATCACTCAATTGAGATGGAAATAACAATCAGTAATTCAGCAACTAGAGGGGGTCACAGGAACAATCCTCCAAGATAAAGAAGAAAAAAGAAAAGGGAAAAATAAAAAATTACTTTACAATTATGTCAAACACAGCGTGGCATTTGTTACAAAATATATATTGGAACCAGCATATAAACCAATTGGGCAATGGTTATTTATCCCAAACAGCCTTCAAAACTAAACCATTAAGGTGCAAGCACTTGGCTGAGTTCTCCTGTGTAAAAAGGCCAAAGTGAAGGTGCAGAAATTCTCACATTATGATGCAGTTGCACTTTGACTCGAGCTTGGGGGGCGGCTTCGTACTATCCACCTCGTTAGGAATGCCGACATTCCGCATGAAAGGCTCGTTGATGTTTTCGTCGTTTTCGGTTATTTTTCCCGGAGGGGGTTTGACATCACTTTCCAGCTTCCTTTGCCTGGCTGCTGCTTTGTGGGATTTCATAGAGCGCTTGCCAATGGTCCGGCTGCGAGTTTCCTTCCTATCAGAATTGGGTTTCCCCAATACTGTCACTGTTGGCTCAGAACCTTCAAATGGGTCAGAGAATTCCTTTTCCATTGCCATTGTTGCAGCCTGATATGCAAGATCATGGACAATAGAGCTGCAAAAAAGTATGGTATCAGTCGCCTCTTCGAGTGTCAGGCTTCTTGTGTTCCCTGGACCTTGACACTCCACTGTTACTGTTGATCCCTCTGCCATAAAACAATAAAGAACAATTAGAAATTGGGCATGTATTCATTTTGATTGATTTCAGTGGAAAAATAGACTACAACTTTGCAAGCACCAAGTAGAGAAGCAGAAATATTTTCACAACAGCAAACTCCATGAACTTGTTCCAAGTTATGGCTCCTCCTCAGCATCAACGTCTATCCCCAACAAAAGAAAAGAACTACAAGTTTATATATAGTGCTTGGCAACTCTCGTACAGCACTTATGAGACACAATCAGTGATATGTAATATTCAAAAAGTAGCATAAAAGCACTCTAAAACGACAGAATCTGCATTTAATATAATGCCTCTAAAAGCACAAATGCATGGGCATCAAAATTAAAATCCCTAAACAAAGATATGGAACATCACCCCGAAGTGTCGTAATTTATTTTACATTTGAGGAAATATATCAAGAAACGATCTCTCAAGACATTATAATTTTTAACTACCTACCAAGATTCGATATTGAACAGCATTAGATCATCATATTATTGCCTCAATATCTCACTTTACCAACTTTTGTACTTTAGAAGAGCCAAATCACTCATGATAGTATCAAATAAAGCAAATTCAAGAATTTTTTTTCTTCTCATAAACTTCTAAAGATTACCACACCACAAACTCTGAAGTATGTGCGTGAGGCCAATAGGAGTGATCTAGTGATGAGGGATTTGATTAGTATGCATCAGATTTTTGGTTCAAACCTTGTCATCTCAAACAAACCAAAAAGAATTATGTGCATAAGTACATCTTGGAGAGGAAAAGTAGGAATATGGGAAGCATGCATTTTCATCTGAGTCACTTATTTGCAATATCTTTTCATTTGTCATCTCAATGCAAAAAATGTCATACCTATGCCATGGGAATAGTCAGAGGCATTCATCTCTGAAACAGAAGCTGTAACACAATCATCGGAAGGATTTTGGGCACGAGGTTCCTGAAACTCATCCGGGAAACTCTTTGATAATTGGGAAAGATCTTCATTCACTGTACCAGTATTGTTCTCAGAATTCCCTTCTATTTCTGTTTCTGTAATTGTAGAACTGTTAGTAGCAAGAAAAGCATCCTGCACATCCTCTTTCTCATCAAAGGATGACTCTGAAACCTTGACTAATGTTTCTGTATTTGGTACACTCCTTTCAGTATCTTGATGGTCTTCAACATTTTCATGTGAAATACAATCCCGAATATTTGGAAATGAAGCGACTGAATTGTCTTCAGACTGAACACCAGCAGTCTGGCTCAAAGATTCTGAAGCACTATTTACTCTGCCACCATCATCAATTTCAAATTTATTTTCCTCAACAATTGATCTTATAGAAGATGCATCAATTACATCCGTCACTGCATTTTCTGAAGCTAATCTTTCTTGCAGAACTTGGGATGTGTCCTCCACAGAGCGACATTCTGTTTTGCGATAATTATCATGAGTTGCGAGATCTAATCCATGGTGAGAATGGTTTGAGGTTCCAGAGAAAGATGAACCAGCACTAGGAGCCTTGATCCTCAAGTCATATCCACAATCTACGTCTAGTTTCCTGCTACTCAACTGCCTTTGACCACGAAACTCTGTCTGTCTAGTTGAGCTAAAATCAACCGATGATGAGGCAGAACAACTACCTTGCCTTGTTGAGCTTCTAATACTGGTTACACTGTCCCTTGAAAAAGACAGATCATCATAAGAAATTCTTGAGGCAGAAAAGGACCTGCCCTGAATTACAGTTCCTTTGTGGCTGTTCGACCTTTTCAGCAATACAGAAATACCAGCACCTTCTGTGAAGTCCACTTTCAAATTTGGCCGCTCGCTGTTGTTCAATTGCTGATCACCAAATTCCTCATGAGGCTTGCAATCAACTTCTGACTGGTTCATTTCTAGTGGCGTTGTAGACACCTGCCCATCTACCTCTGTCAGTGAACCAACAAGAGATCTGCTTTGTGAGTGATCCTGGATTAGTTCACTGCATGATGTTTGACTTTCCTCAGCTTCCTGTTCACCATGGGGAAACCTCAAATTAACTACATCAGTTTCTTGTGGCAGTTTAGAAGTAACATTTGATGAGCTTGTTGTAGCTGAAGCTTCTTCTTCAGGCCTGTTTCTAGAAATTCCTGAAGAATCTTCGGGTACAGTCAAAGCTGTCTCAAGTATGATGGCTTTCAAAACTGTGGTCTTCTTTCTGCATTCTGGACAAATCCCAATATTCTTCTCAACTTCATCAGCTGCCTCATAAGAGCAACCACAATGAGAACAGATTGCTGTATTTTCGAAACTACCAGTTTCAGAATTGTCACCCATGAGAAGGGAAGATTCTGAGCCTTCATTGACTACAATGTCAATACCACCATGATAAACAGGCTCTGGAGATACAGTTGAACCAAGAACCTTAAGTCCTCTAGTTTCGTTGTGCACGACATCAATTGCTTCTGTATTGGTCTGATGCTCAACATTGGCATTTAATTTATCAATTTTATCAAAGGCAAACACTTCTTCGTGAATATCAGGGTATAGTATCTTGTCAGTTTCGCTAGCCATATCATCTTGATTGTGGTCACTCCCTTCAATATCTAGTGCAAAACCTGTACCTTGATCAGAGCTTGCGTTGCTGCTAGTAGTGACAGAGGAATTCCTAGATACAAGGGAGCGTTGGGCTGAATTTCCTTTTCCAACATAAAAGGTTGTACTTGGAACACTTGATAAAAGTGGCCGGAACATGTTTTGAGGACTTTTTCTATCCTGCATATGATTTGAAAGGTAATTATAAAAATAAGTAGATTTGTTACATCCAAAAAGAAAAATGCATTCGAGAAGAAATCATGGCAAAAGGGGGATTTATTTGTTGGTGCAAGAATGTGACAGCAGGGGGGGAGGGGGGGACTCAATTGTGACTCTATATGAAGCTATTAGCATACAGTAGTTTGTTCAATCAAGGTCAATTAAAAATACATGCACATAGGAAAGACAACATGCTGCAGAAATCAAGCAAAAAATAACAATTATAGCACTAGAGAATATGTAAAGATACATAAAAACAACGATAACTTCAAAATTGTCGTTGAAGGTGGTACAGAAGAATGGTTAAGTTTCCATTCTATATTGCTTCAGTCACAAATTAAAGCCACCTCTGTAACTAGTTCGCATCAAAAGGGATCTGTCAAAAAAGAGATGCCGAGTTTGCGGGCACATGTTCGTGCTGCGATTGCTTATGCATGCACGTGTGTGTGTGTGTGTGTGTGTGAGAGAGAGAGAGAGAGAGAGTTCACGTTTCTTCAGGGATTACTACCCTAAAGGTATCAACTTCTAACTGGCATGAAAAATTAACACATTTCGTTTAAAAAAGTAACACTGTTCAATAGGAGAATTAGATAAACATACCATTTGCCGGAAAGCAGAGTCAAATGATGATCTTTTAGGAGCAGAATTAGGGGAAACAATCCTGGCTGATTTCTTGGAGAAGGTAGGAGTTCTGTTTGTTGAAAATGAACCAGCCTTTCGGGAATCCAGTGTGTCTAAGCTACCCACTGGGATGGACTGCAAAGAGTCTAGATCATCATCTCCAGATGATGCAACAGAACCTTTGCTCAGTGAGCTAAACTGATCTCGATCATGACTATAAAACGAGCTACTGCTCCTAGAAGCAGTTGGTGACATCGATTGCCTACTGAATGCTGGAGATGAACCCCTACCATTTCTGGATGCCGGAGATGAACCCCTACCATTTCTGGATGCCGGAGATGAACCCCTACCGTTTCTGGATGCCGGAGATGAACCCCTCACATATGATGAAGGTCGATCAGCCAATGATGTACGAAGATTGGGAGGTGCTTCAGAAGAGAATCCAGGAATATTAGTTTGCCATGCCCTTATTTTTGGTGATGCAGAATTTCCACGATTTGTCTTCACTGGAGAATTCCCCCTCTTCCCCGATGAAACTACATGACCACTAGAGCCGGTACTCATCCTCCGGGGAGTAGTAATGGAAGACCTAGAAGGAGGTGTCATGGGTTTATTTGGTGGTGGAGATGGTCTTCTAGACGGAGTACCATACTGTGAAATTGGGGTTGGACTGGAATTTGGCAATGACGATGGCCTTCCCCTTGATTGCAGTGTGTTAGCTCCAGAACGAGGGGAGGGACTTAAACGATTTGGACTTGCACGATTAGGACTTGCACGATTAGGGCTTGCACTGCCCCTACTGCTTCTGTAACTTTTCTCCATCTGATAGATGAGGTGGTCATCCGGCATAAGATGCTTGATAAGTAAAAGCACAAAAACATTTTTCAAGATGAGAAAAAGAATTCGAGAGGAACCTTTTTCTTCCTGAAAAATATAACCGTGTATAAGCTTAACTACAAATGTATTCAAAGCTCACCGTAGAAGATCTTGATATGGAAATAGGTTTACTCTGAGGCCTTCCTCTGCTGGGAATATTCAATGGTGGTTGTTCATCATCTAATGAAGGAAACAGTGGTGTGTCTGGGGGTGTCAATAACCTTTAGAAATGAATATATAGACTGACATCAGTGAACTAAGCAGTGATGACCAGAAATTGACTAATCTCAAGCTTTGTGATCAAGAAAATTGAATTATTGTCCAACCAAGTAAATGAATTGGAATGCATAAAAAATGACAATAGTAAATAGTAAGAAAATTCAATGTGATTTGACAATGTAGAGTACCAAATTAGGAATGCTACCCACCAATCATAGTCATTCTTGTCACCATCAGCATTAAGCAAGTCACTAGTTTGACCTCGACCCGGAATGGAGATTCCAAGGTTGACATCAGAAAAATGTCTCAACTTGGTAGCTGTAAAATAAAACACACAACAAAGAGGAAACAAATGCATGAACATTACATTACACAAAGGCAGAACCCAAAAATAAACACAATGTTCCCTTAGGGAATGTTTGAGTTAAGATTTTGGAGGGGAAACGAGGGTTTTGAAGGAGTTGTAGTGTAAAATTTATAACTACAAGACTTCCATTACCCCTCACTTTTTCCTGTAAAAAAAAAAAACTAACAAACATCCCTTAGGATCTCAGCATAGGAAATTACGGAATGAGTCTTCCAAGTCGTCGGACGATTGAAGCAAAAAATTCTCCCTTTCTCTGGTCTGCATTTCACTAAACAAAGCAAGATCGTCATCTTTCTCCCTTAAGAGCAATCCTCCTTCGAGGCTACGGCCCCGCTTGTGACCATCTGTTCTTGGCTCCCTCCCAGGAGAGTATCTCATCACTGGGGAGGCCGGCATTTCCGCTACCTAGTTCAGTGCAAGACCAAATCACCTCAACCTCAAGCTCTCCATCAAAACAAAACTCAAAATCCCTCTATACCCAATGAGCAACCCTTGGCCTTTAATTAAGCTCAACCCTACAATAAATTCAAGCCCCAACAATCAATCATTTACAACCCAAATAAATGAATAAAACAAAAAATTTCTTCCTACATTTTTGTTATATGCTCATTCTTCAATAGATTAATAATCTAATTGCTTCTCTAATTACCCAATACTACACAGTATCATGCAGCAGAGTGTGACTTGAGTCAACAAAACCCCATTATCTCAAAACAAATTAAAGCAAATTCAGATTACCAATACAGTGACTCAACGGAACAACTGTGCCATTCAAAATGCAATGCGTAAACACTATTAACACGCATCAAACATCCCAAAAAACCCCCAAAATTTGACACCTCCACTCCCTAAAACCCTAGAACATTAGCCAGCAACAGATCCCAATTGTGGGGTTCAAATTGAGACCAAAGAATTGAACTTTGGAAACCTAAAAAGCCACCATTGAGGTTGGAAAAAAAAATAAAAAACAAACAAAAAAATCACAAACAGGTAGTGGAATTTGACTTACCGAAACTCCTCCCAAGTCAAAATTGGGTTGAAAATATAAGAGCTTGGTGAAAGAGTACAGAAACTAGAAAGAGTAGGGTGCGCTTAAAGATCCCAAAGTCAAGTTCAGAAAATTAAAAAAACAAAAAATAACAATAAAAAAAAAACAGAGCTTAAATGCGAATTATAATGCGACGAATGTTGTATGAGACACTCGGATCTATAGCATTCATGAGTCTTCACTCTTCTCCCAAACACCAAAGTACAGATCGAAAAAGAAAAACAAATAAGTGATCCAACGGTTACAACAAACTCTCACACACAAAATAAAATAAAAATATATATAATATTAAAAATAAAATATAAAAGAAAAATGTCCTGTTCTTATATAATGATGCAAAAACGAAATTAAATTAAACAATTGTTATTATTAAGAATTATGGTAGTGAAATTTGAGAATAATACCCAAAACCTTTGTCGTCGTTGGATTTTGCTGCTTACCTCTCTCAACAGCAAGTGTCCAACCTTTTTTTTTATTATTTTCTTTTTTTTTTCTTTTTCTTTTTGTGGCTTCTTTTTCTGCCTTTCTTAGTTGTACAGATCAGGTGAGATGTCTAAGCATATAAATTATTTACTAAAAAAGTAGTATAATATAACAAAATGGATTTTTTTTTTTTAAGAAAAGAGAAATTATATTAATTTCCTTTGATTTAGTTTCTTAAAGAAGTAAACATAGGATTAGAACTAGAAAAATAATAAAAGCAGATTATTTTATAAATATTTAAATATAGATAATGTATGATAAGTTATAAGTTTGATTATTTTGTTATATAATTTTACCAACTTTTTAATTTGTGAGTAACAGTTTTAAAATTTATAACTTAATTTTTATATTAGATAAAAATTTATAGTTAGATTCTTATTATTTATTATTAAAAGCTTATATAATAATCTTAACATATTTGATTTTAGAATGTTTTATACCTCATGTTTAATCAAATATAAAAATAAATTGTATTTTTTAGTAAAATATAATTAAAAAGACTTAATTAAATTTTTTATTTAAACAAAGTTTAAAACTATAAAAATCTAATTAAAATTTAATAGCATTATAAAAATTAATAGAATAACTAAATCTACATTAAATATAAGTTTAATTATTTTGTTAGTTCTTATAGTTTTATTAAATTTATAATTAGATTTTATATTTTTTTAATTGAGTTTTTATACTATTTTTAATTTTGTAATTAGATTTTTATTGTGTCAAAAATACTAAAATTAATGAAATATTTCTCTCAAAAAATATGTATTTATCAAATATCTAAGTAGATTATTAATTGTAGTTACTTTTAATTTACAAAAAAATATTATATTAACTCTAATATTTTTTACATTGGCAAGGACTTAACTATAAAAATAAAAATAATATATAGACTCAATTGAAAAAAAAAGTCTAATTACAAAATTATAAATATTAGTAGAGTAATTCAACCTTAAATATAAGTAATAGAAAATATTTTTTCTTTCGTAACTTATAAAGCACAAACACTTTTTGTTGAGTTACCGTGTCTACGTGTCAGATATATTTTGGACACGATACTCATCGACACTCATCCGATACGTGTATCTTCTATCTCTAACCGTGTCTTAATAAAAAAATAAAAAATTCTTCTTCAGACACGCTTGAACACATCTAAATATTATCAGATGTCAACGTGTCTTACTTTATTTTTAATATGTAATTTTAAAATGAGTTTAAAAATAAAATATATTATTATTTATTTAAACAAAAAATATTTTAAATATTTTTTATAATAAAATATATATTAAAACAACTAAAAAATTAATTTATATTTTAATATTAATAAAATATTAAAATATTATTACAATTTATCTAAAAAATAATATATATATATATATATATCGTGTGTTTGTATCTTATAAAAATTTAAAATTTATATATCTTTTATATTTGATATTCTATCGTCCGTGTGAATATCTATGTATCATATAGTTCATAACGAAATAATGTAAATTATAATTAGGTTTAGTTTAAGGGTTGTACCTTTTAGGCAATGAATCTTTTTTTTTTTTTAACAATTGAGGGAGTAAAGTGTGATCTCTTATCATTAATTTATAAGTGGGATCAAGAATAAATATGAGAGAGAACAATAAAAGATTAGAAATCACACTTTATATTGTCAATTTTTTTTAACAATTGAGAAGATTCATTTCCTACCTTTCATATGCATGACGTGGATTTAGTATCTAAAGAAAATAAAGAAATTTTTAAATAATGTTTCCTTTTCCTTTTCTATTTTTTATTTTATTTTATTGTCGGTTCGTGCTGTGCCGCCAAAGGTACCGTGCAGAAATAACAATGGCCTTTAAGTGTTGTAGGTGCAAAGTATTCTTTGTATGCTTCACTGCATATGAGTGAGTTATGGGAAATATGTCTTTTCATTATTTAATTGTCGAAAATGATTTACAATTAAGTCATGAATAAGGTCAAACGGATAGTGTCTTCAAAGTGATTAATTATTAATTATTAATTATGAGTAATATATTCCATGTAAAGTAGACCCAATAGGATTATCAAATTTCGACACTATCTTTTTACCCTTTTTGTAGCATGAATTTTAGTTTCCTTTTTGCTTTAATTTTAGAGTAATAATCACACTAATGACATTGTTTTGGATTGAGAAAATATTTTTTGTTTTTATTTTAATATTTTATGTAAAATAAAAACTGGAATACCCTTGATATATTTTTCTGTAAATATTTCTAAAAACAAGTAATACTTAAAATAAATATATAAATTTGAGTAGCTAGATGTCTCTTCGTTTTCATTTTAATAAGTGATATAATTAATTGGATTTTTATTATATGCACAATTTCATATATAGCCTCTTATAATCCTATTATTAAGATATATTCCTTGTTTGCAATATTTCTTATTTTAGGTATTTTTTTTATAAAATTTAATATATTTTTCATTCTTAAATTTCAATGTAATAATTTTTAAGCATATTTTATCTTTACTTTTTGCACAATTTTAATAAGTACAATAAATAATAAAATATGTACATCTCAAATTAATTATTAAATAAAGATATTGTGCTACAAATAAAAAGAAAGTTTGTAATCCTTCATTTTAGATTTTTAAAATAGTGTGTAAATGATTAAATTGACAATTATTTCAATTGAAAGGATTACCAATTTTAAATTATCATTACTATGATGAAAACTAACATTAAAAATCTTAAAAGTTTTTAATTCTTAAATATTTATATAAAATAAACCAAAGCATGATTTTTTAAAGAATTTAACTAAATCCTACTTTTAATAGCCTAAAAATTTAAAGAATAATTATTTTTGACTTAATACTTAAAATTAAAATTTGGAATGGTTAATAAAAAAATAAATAAATTATTTGTTTATTTAACTTTTGTGATAGAATAGTAGTTGTTGTTAGATGTTCCATTAATGCTTGCGGTGCTTTCCAACTTGAAAAAGCAGAGATTATTGGACCTTTTTCACACATGCGAAAGCTTCGGGATACACATACATTGCGGTGAATTTTTGGGACAAAATAATTTAATTATACCAAATTTTAATAAATGTTTGATTGACCCATTGTTGGCTATAGACCAAGCAACAATAGATTTTGGCACGGCAAAAATCTCACAAGCCAAAAGATATTCTCATATGCACCATTCTAAGAGTCATTTTTGAACAATGATACAATTAGAAATATCTTAACACAATATAATCTAAGCTAAATATTACAATTTAAAATTGATTAAAGTGGGAGATAATTTCATCCCATGAAGTACACATACTTTACTGACTTACTGCGTTTGCGTGTCAGATATATTTTGAATACGACATTTATCGATATTTATTCAACACGCGTATTTGTGGTGTCCAACTGTATATTAATAAAAAATAAAAATTATTTTCGAGACACTTTTAAATACACCTAAATATCATTACATGTCAACGTGTCTTTACTTATTTTAACATGTATTTTTAAAATAAATTTAAAAATAATATATATTATTATTTATCAAAATAAAAAATATTTTAAATATTTTATATAATTAAAACAAAACATTAAAAATAATTAAAAATTAATTTATTATTTTAATATTAATAAAATATTAAAATATTATTATAATTTATTTAAAAAATACTTTATATTTTATATATATGTCTCTTCATATTTTATAAGATTTAAAATTCATGTGTTAACGTATTTTGTGTTGTATTATATTCTATATTCGTGTCAAGATCGTGCATTATAAAATTTTCATCTAATAATAAGATATTTTAAATTTAAGTCTCTAGAATATAAAAATCTTTGTTGAAAGATGTATTTGTTTTATAAAATTCCCATCAAGTCAAAGAGTTTAACTAACTTGTTATGCTTAAAAAGTTTTAATAAAAATCAAATTGAATTAGTCTAATGATTAATTTATTAGTTCACTTGAATAAATGTCTGAAATTTAAAATTTATTTTATGCATGTAACAGTTTTACCAAATTAAAGAATATCATAAAAAAATAAAAAATAATAAAAAATATGTAAAGTTTAAGATTTTAATATATTTATTAAAATAAAATATTAAAAAATTTCTACTTTAATATATATTTTTAGGATATATATTAGTTAAATCCTTCGAACAAATATTTTACTTATAAAACTCTAGCCATACATATGATAGACAACAACAAAAAATGAAAAAAAAAAAAAAAAAAAAAAAAAAAAAAAAAAAAAACTAAGACGTTAACTAAACACAATGAACCAACTACTAACATTAATGATGTTGATTTGCTGTCCAAAAGTACCGTTTAATTTATCAACTATTAAAATGGGACAACCATTTAATTTTGTCATTACTCTTATTGGACAATTATGGAGTATTTTACTTCAATTAATGAAGATGAATCATGAAAATTTAATGTTCTTCCTACAAAATTAGCATCATAACTTCAAATTAATCCATTCTTTTGCGACGAAAAAGTAGAATAGCCAAAATGAGCTAACACTATTATGAGCTTTTGATTATCAATAATAAAAGAACACATGGAACAAGCATTAAACTATGAATTGAACTATCACGATCACTGCCATATTTTGGCAAGCTTGACAATGAAATAAGTGACATTCTCTATCCGTTTTACTTATTCGTTATTGTGAATATTTTTTGGGAGATTGCAATGACCCAAATTTTGATGACTCATCTGAAACTTGGATTACAAAGTTGTCAAACAGGGAAAAAATGTTAAAATTTCTTTCAGAATTACTTCTCTATGACTTTTAAATAAAACACTTTAGTAAAGAAAATATATTAGAAAATCCTTTTGGTAATATTCAATTTTAGAATGTTAAATTTCACATTTCAAAAATTCTAGAAAATTGAAATTACATAGAAAAAAATTAGAAAAAAGGCATTCTAAAATAAAGAGACTAATAAATTAAGAAAGTGATGGTCTATTTTTTTTTTAAATTCGTAATTTTCATTATATATGAATTTTATTAACTTGATTTAAAGATAATTAAACCTCTTATTTTTTTACCTTATCAATTTTTACCTTTTAGAAGAGTTTGATGCAAAATTTAAAAGGGTTATTTGTGTTTTTCATTTATTTATTTAATTTTATATAGGGTAAACTATAAAAAAATTCACTCGAATTATTTTGATAGTAATAAAAATATCTTCGAATTTTATTATCAACAAAAATATTATTAAATTATTTAAAAATGTGATAAAAAAATAGAACCGATCTTTAATTACAATTGAGAATTTTTATTATTTTTTAATTATTTGAATGTATGTTTGTCGATATAAATTTTAAAAGCATTTTTATGAGCGACAAAATAATTTAAGTGTATTGTGGTAGTTTATCCTTTTATATATCAATGTATTTAAATATATGAGTAGGCTATTTTTTTTTAATTAATTAATGTCAAAAGAAGTGCTAAACGAGTAAGTCAAAAAAAGAAGACACTTAAAATACATATATATAATGAAAGGGTTATATTTAGGTGGGACAATGCAAGATCAAGAGAACAATAAAATGAGTTATTCATGATGAGCCAATATCTATGTACACGAATTCGAGGATTATATAGAATTATGTCACTTTAATTGGTAGGTAATAAGGAAACTTAAAAGGCTACATGGTAATGATTTCGAATGCTTTCTCATGCATATCTATTGTTTGGTCATAAAAACGTCAACTTAATTAAACTCGCGTATCTATTCTCCTTTAGCGCTACAAGACAAAATTATACCGAGAGAGAGAGAGGTGAGACCGTGAGAGGAAGGTAGAAAAACTCTAAATTTTACGTGAAATCAAAAAATAATTTAAATACGTAAAATATAAAATTTAAATTATAAAATTTTTAGATTTAATATAAATTAAATTGAGATTTTAATTATTATGAATGAAAATATTATTGTTAATTTATGTGAGAGTTTTATCTTAAAATTAATATCGTCGCCTTTTTAAGTCCTTCTTAGTTAAAGAAAAATTTCTATAATAGTCTTTGTTCGGAGGGATTGAGAAACTGAGACTCAGTATCATGTTTGTTGGTTTAAAGACTGGTACTAAAATTTTTGTTTCTGTCTCCAAAATTTTAGTATTTCAGTACTTTCAAAAAGTGGGAACACAGGAAACTAAAATTTTTAGAAATGGAGACTGAAACTTTAATAACATTTTATGCCTAAAATATCCCCATTTTAATTAATTAATTTCAATTTACCTTTTGTGCAAATTAAATTAGAGTTTCATTCTTGTTTCAATTTTTGTCTCCCATTTTGCATCAAACAGAATACTAAGATTTATTTCAACTAGTGTATGAACCCGTGCTGAGCACGGAAAAATTTATAAAAATAAAAAAATATATATGATTAGATATTTTAAAAAAAACACAATAATTATTTTTAAAAAATTTATAAAATTATGATCAAAATCAAAGTTTAACTTAAAAAAGTGCGTAATAATCATTTTACACTTTTTTAAAGTAAAATAATTATACATTGATACAGAATTTAAAATAAAATTAAAATATTTACATTAGAATCCTATTTTTTCAAAGGCTTTTCTATAAACAATATTAATGGTTGAATTTGCAGACATTCCTACATGATTCATAAGTAAAATTTTTAAACTTCTCTTACTCTTAACTCTTGAAAGTGCCACATATAGTTAGTCGTGTGTAAAAACTGGTTTGGACAAGTACAATCCAACATGAGATAAAGTTTGTCCTTGAGATTTATTAATTGTCATGGTTGGAAACTGTCTTCGTTGGAATCTAACTGGGATGGTTTCATTTGTTAGTACCATATTCATTCTTAGAATCAAAGCAATATGAGCAACATTATTACCCGTTAAGACTTCACATTCTATGACATGATTTCCAAACTTCCTAACTTGTAGCTTTGTACCATTACAAAGACCACTGGATTAGTTAATATTCCTCAGTAACATCACCAGAATACCAACCTTAAGTATTAATTTATGTGGAGGCAAACAAGAGCAATTTATGCTATTCAGTAATTCAGGACCATAGAGATCTAGTTGGTTCTCCATATTCTCTTCATCCATACAAATCGAATCTGAACTGAGATATAATTTTTCCCCTCCAGGAATGATAGCCATCAGATGGTTGTTGACCTCTTCAACAATGTCCAGCGTGGGAGCCAGTATAGTTCTTACTTTGAAAAAACCCTTTGAGGACATGTTATCCAAAATATTTGGATAAGAAAAATGAACCAACTCATCAAATACCTGGTCCAAAGAAGGAATAATAATATCTCCTGGAAGACATATCTCAGATTCACCATCCATATTGTTACCTATTAGACCATCACCAACTTTTAATAACCACTCACCAAATTGCTCTGTCTCATCTTGATCTGAAGCAGTCGTCCCTACAGAGAGTCTCATATTTTTTGTTAGTTTAAGCACCAGACAAAACTTCCAAAGGTAAGACGAATTCACGGTTGAATGAACGATATCTTGTCTCGATTCTCGTAGAATGACAGGAAGAAATTGTCTAAAGTCTCCACCTAATACAACCACTTTTCCTCTAAAGAGTAAATCTTTATTATATGTTAGAGAAAATCTCATGATATCACCCAAGTATTTAGCAAGCGCTTCATAGCAATACCTACTAACCATTGGAGCCTCATCCCAAATTATAAGTTTGGCTTTCAACAACAGAATTATTTGAGGGGAACCAGGTTTGATGTTACATACAGAATCCTCAGTTATATTCAGCAGTATTTTGAACCTTGAGTGTGTCGTTCTTCCATTGGGAAGAAGTAAAGATGCAATACCACTTGAAGCAATGTTTAACACAATATCACCCCTTGAGCAAATCTTAGCAGACATAAGGTTCTAGAGAAATATTTTCACAGTACTCCCATGATCATACACAAAGAAAAAGCCCTTTCATCACAATATATAGCTGTAACAATTTTATCGAATGCATATTTCTGCTCAAGTGTTGCGATGGCTAACATGTCTGACTTTAAATCATCCCTGTTAAAGTTTAGCTCTTCCCTGATAACCCTTTCGGTTAACAAAGAACTATCAACTTCAGTCGCTAAAGGCATAGGAGGATAGTCTTTCAAGGTTTTATCATAGGAATGTAAGATCTTGTCTAT
The DNA here is from genome assembly GCF_003086295.3 of Arachis hypogaea. NCBI lineage: Eukaryota > Viridiplantae > Streptophyta > Magnoliopsida > Fabales > Fabaceae > Arachis > Arachis hypogaea. The sequence goes on from NC_092055.1 coordinate 14,404,665, forward strand.
ATTCATTAAGCATAACTGCTTAATCTCATCATCTGACATAGTCAACTCTACATATTATACGATACTATAAAAATTCAATCAAACTAAAAATGATCAATAATGAAGAACTTTTATAATTATAATTAATAAAAACTCACCCCTCATGTTCATCACGGTTCTCTGTCGATACAAAATATCATCTGAGAGTTCATGCTAACATCTATTTCAGACATGTTCTGGTCTTGAGATATTGTTGGATGTTAATAGAATGACAAATAACCTCCTAATATATGATCTTGAGGCCCATGAGCTTGCTTCCTTAATTGCATCCATGAATTCTCTGTCATCTTGCAAGAGTCTAAGGGTGAAGTATGCATCTCTATACGTAGCATAAATTGTTCCTCCTACTGTTCTTATATCTCGAAAATTCATACATCCTCTTTGAGTATTCAAGAGAAGTCGTTGGTAATATTCTTCGATATTTGCTGCAAAAATATTGGTTAAAACCCCACTTTTAAGTTGCTAAATGGATTAGGCTATGCGATTTCAATTATTATGATGACAATCATGCATGAGAATTAAATCTTATTTAGAAAAAGGGTTAAGATTAATGACAAACATGCGTATGTGTTAGTCATACTCTTATTATGTTTCTCTCTTTTTTCCCCTCCATATGCATCTTTGTTTAATGTGATTGATTTAGTCTAGAATTTTGAATGTTAAATTAGTGAAGGCTATACTGCTTGGTTCCCAACAGTCAACACTACCTAGGGATGCTTGGCACAAACTTTTCTAATACAAACCTCTCTTGTTAGTTGTCACCCATACGGGAGGAGGAAATTTAAGTCTTTAAGATGAGAATAATAAACAAAGAAGAAATAATCTGATTCTCAATTTTGTTGTGATGTGCGTATTATTTCTTATCAAAGATATACATTATGCTTTTTGTAGGATGTGAAAGCAAGAGTGACTCAAACTTTGTTGTTTTTGGTCGGCATAAACTCTTATATCCAATCTGCATTATTTAGTGATTATGTATCTTGGCATTAGTGCATGTCTTTGCAAGCTAAAATTTATAATTTTATATAACTAACTGCCTATGAAAATCTTGCTAAAAGTTCCCCAACCCCTCTCTTTATTGGCCGAATACAACATGAGCTATATATTAAATCTATTTTTGACTGCAGAATCTTTTTTTTATGATGAAAAGATTATGTTTTCTTGCAGGAAAACATAGAACTGGATTTTGTTTTTGTTCTATTTTTAAATGAATAGTCCCAAGAAAAGCAGAAACTATTGAGGTTGAAATTATGACAATTATGAGGGTGAGGATCATACAAATATGGGACTAAGTGTATGAAAACAGAGAAATAATTGTGTGTATGAATAAAATTAGAAGTACCTGCTCATTCATCAACACCATTTCAATGGAGTTAATGGATTTGGGGTCTTTGAATCTCGGTAAAGACCAAAGTCTGGTTACTTTGACATGAATCTTCCAACATTCTTTTGGCGGTGCAATCATCTCCAACAAATCATATCGCCTAACCATTTTTTCTTTAGTAAAAAAAAAACAAACGTAAATTCTAGCAAGTACGTATGGTAAGATTGTAGGACCACACCTTTTAGAATTTTATAGCAACTAAGAAGAGGTATATTTCTGGGTAAATCATTTTAAAATTGGAGTGCATCAAAAATCACATATCCTCCATAATCCAAAAGAAGAAAAAATCTATCTTGATGGTTTAAAAAACGAAAAAAGATTTGAGTTGAAAATAAAACACTTATTCTAAATCATAAATACTGACAAATCAAAATGTACCGAGTAAAAAAAAAAAAGGTATGAAAATAAGATTTGAATCCATGTCTTCCTTACAGCAGCTCACCTCCATCAGTTACAGATAGAGAGCATTCCAATGAGACGGCGATTTGAACGACAATAACATCCGTGAAAGTCTCTTCTTGCCGGTCCGCTATCTAACATCTCTGGTCACATTAGCATCTCCGATCATCGTCGACCTCCTCGCCGGCACAACCCCGTCATCATCCCGTCGCCGTATGAGCAACCAGTCTTCTCGTCTTCGCTATTCTGAAGTTGCCAGTGCCAAGCCGCCGTTCTCCATTGCTGGCGTATATGCTTGCTTGCTTGCTGGGAGAGAGAAGACCCAAAAAGACTAAAAGAGGACTTTGGGTGCGGGTTGAAATTAATTGTATGAGATCCGGATAGGTTTTCTATCTGCCCAACTTGGAATTGGGATTAGTCTCCGTAGGTCCATGTTTTATTAAGATACAATGGAGGCAAGCAAGTCGACATGATGTGGACCTTACTTTTTTATTCCCTTTTTATCACCATTCACAAATTCTCTGCTTTGTTTGATTGTTGTATAAATTATAGATCCACATTGGGCCGTTTAGAAAATTAATTTATTTTGCTTACGTTTTAGAATGAGCTTAATTAATAATTTGTTATATAAAATTAGTTTATATTTTTAATAAATCAAATCTAATGATGATATTAGTTAATAATACATAGAATAATTCCGTTTAGAATGAATAAAATTTTGCTTTATATTACTTTTGCTTACGGAAATATAAAACTTAAAACTTAACCATTCATGGAATATAAAAGACTAAGGAAATAAGGTGATTTATAAATTATCTTTAATTTATATATAATATACTTAAATTTAATAAATTCAATTAGAATAAACAATAAATTATTTATTTTATTTCAGACTTTATAAATGAATAAACCAATTAACTAATATAAGAAATTACAATTAATGTAGTAAAATTAATTAAGTATTATATACTATAATAAATTACATTCATATTTAAATATCTAATCAAATCAATTAGCTGATATAATTAAGTCATACCAAAATACTTAAAAATGCACCGTTTTTAATTTAATACTATCTATACTATATAAACCACATTTAAATCCATTTTTCCGTGTGTATATAATTTAAAGTAATTTATAATTTATTTGATTGAATATTATAATGTAAAATAATTTATAAATTAACGTTAATTCATATATAATATATAATTAAATTTAATGAATTTAATTAGAATAAACAATAAATTTTTTATTTTATTTTAGACTTCATAAATGAAAAAATCAATTCACTAATATAACGAATTATAATTAATGTAGTATAATTAATTAAGTAATATAAATTATAATAAATTATATTAATATTTAAATATTTAATCAAATCAATTAGTTGATATAATTAAATCATTGTCATAAATGGAATTAAATGAGTTAAAATAATTAAATCGGGAAACACTCTCCAGAGCATGCCACGTCAGCTCCATCATTAAGTGCAGAAATCCGATTTTTATATAATAGAATAGATCTCTATCTTTTAGTCTTTGTCTCTTAATTTTTCTATTTCTGTCTCTTCACCAAATACTACCTATATGTGGTGGTCAATAATATGACATGCATCATCTTATTATAACATTTAAAATATTTTAAACAAATATGTGTTGTTTTTAATTTGATTTTCGTTAATAGAGAGTTAATATAGAATGTTATAGTGCCAACGTAGTAGTATCGCCAATGATAAAGTAACATAATTAAATAGATATTTTAAATGAGTCTTTTTAGAGAGCTAATGGAATATTTGTACAATGTGTATAATGGGCTATATAATTTAAAAAATGAATATCACTTATACTATCCATATCATGATACCACTCATCCCAAAAGCTTCAGCTGATAGAAAAAGATAATACTAATGGTTATATTTCTAATACTTTCCTAAATTTTCATTGTACACATTGTATAAATATTCTATTGGTTCTTATATTTTCTCATTTTAAATTGGTTAATTAAACTCATTTTGATTAATTATTTTTATATTATATAGGAACTAAAATAAGTCTAACTAACTAATTAGGATACCTACTTAATTATATTAAAGTCTTAACTACGTCTCTTGAAGCATGTTCAAATATCCTGCATTTATTGAATTCTTATGAAAGCATCAGTGGCCAGAGGGTAAATCTTAATAAATCTACTGTATTCTTTAGCCACAACACTCCCTCCACTACTCGTATACTACTGGCTAACTCTATGAATATTAATCGTATTGGGCTCAGGATAAATACCTTGGTTTACCTTCTACAGTCTCTAAATCGAAAAAGGCTTCTTTTAGTATGATCAAAGAAAAGGTTCGGAAAAGAATCCAAGGGTGGAAGCGCAATCTTCTTTCGTCAGGTGGTAGACACGTATTGCTTAAGGCAGTGGGAGAAGCTATTCCTATTTATACATTGTCTTGCTTCAAGTTGCTTGATGGTTTAATTTCGGAAATTCACTCTCTACTTTCTCAGTTCTGGTGGGGACAAAAAGATTCTAAAAGGCGGATGGCTTGGATTAGCTGGGACACTATGACTCGCCCACGAAAAGAAGGAGGCCTTGGATTTAAAGATCTCAGAATCCAAAATCTGGCGCTTTTAGGCAAACAGTTTTGGCGACTTGTAACACAGCCTACTTCCTTATTATCCAAAATCCTAAGAGGTAAATACTTTAGCAATGGTAATGCTATAACGGCAGAAATTGGAGTCTTACCTTCTTGGGGATGGAGGAGCATACTGGAAGGCCGAAAGATTGTTGAAAAAGGTCTTAATTGGGCTGTGGGTACTGGTGAGAATATCCGAACCTTTGAGGATCTTTGGCTGCCTCCTCCGTATCCTTTAATGATTTCTGACATACCAAATAGACAGGCTATTTTTGAGTTGGTTCTAAGAGTTAAAGATCTAATTACTGAAGATAGGAATTGGAATCAGAATCTCATTCAAGAATTATTTCCCCAAGACGTTGCAAACATGATTTTGTCAGTTAAAATTCAGTAGAGTAGGGACAAATTGCAATGGGAATTGAACAAATCCAAGCAATATGATACAGCTTCAGGTTACAGAATTGGCTATTTATTTTACCATCCGCCTCTGGAGCTTTGCCCTAATTATATGCAGCAGAAAAAGTCGTGGATTGATCTATGAAAGTTGAACTTGCCTCACAAAATTAAGCTATTTATCTGGAAAGCTCTCCATGGTCGACTTCCGGTGCTTGCTCAGATTCATCACCGCATCCCATCTATATCACCAATATGCCCCTGCTGTCATGAAGCAACGGAAACAGTCACTCATTGTTTGATCGATTGCTCTAGAATTAAAGACGTATGGTCTCAGAGTTATCTTCGTGACTGTCTTCCCCCTCAGAATTCTAACGACTTTTGGACATGGTGAACTACATCAACAGAGATACTTAACCCGTTGAAGAATGCTGACCGTAATCCTCAATTGCTTGCCATCATTTGCTGGAACTGTTGGAAAGCTCGCAACCAGTTGATATTTGAAGGTTCTACTTCTATGCCGTCTGCCATTCTAGCAAGCTCTGTCAAGTTGCTCCGTGAAATCCAAAGAACTCTCAGTTTAGGTCGTCATCTCCATGAGGCAAGCTCTTAGTTGCATTCAATTGGATTTATCATTCTTTTTTCTTTAAGATTTTTCTTCGTTTTTCGACCATACACCATTAGATGAATACCTTCATTATAGTATTTTTGGAAAATCCTCACCTTTTATTATACTATCCTACTTTTGAACATCTTTATATTTTATTTTTTAATAATTAATGAAATATAACCTATTATCTTTGAAAAAAAAAAAAAAAAACTACGTCAACTTATCATTTGAGATGTTAAAGCCGGTATTTCAATGTTTGATGTCAATATTAATATATTACGTTGACGGTAGTTGAATTATGATCAAATAGAAATTTATGATTTATAAATTCAAGGATTAAGTCATTTCAAAATGTCAGGAATTGTTTTGATGAGTCTTGAAAAATTTAGAAATTAAATTGGATAGTATTTATTTTTATCACTAATTAATTTGAATGATACAAATCTTAACGTTGGCCTTTTATATTTAAAATTTAAATATTTTTTTATTATTTGATATTTGTGTTGTTGAGATTATAAGACTTTTAATGTGGTTGATATTTTATTTTTAAATTTTAAATTTTTTATTATAAAAAATTTAATTTAAAACTATGAAATTATTTAATTTAAAAAATTTAATTTATCCAAAAATATTTAATAAATTATATAAGTAGTAATATTTTATTAATATTTTCTCAAAATAATATGATATCTCTTTATTAATATCAATATCATTTTAAAAATGATATTTAATACTAATTTTAACTTTAAATTATTTCAAATACTATATTAACAAAAAATATATCCAAAATTAATTTCATTGGAATTGCTCTCATTATTCTTTCTCTGACTTGGCTAAAGCAGGCACCCACCCCATGCCATGTCATGCCAAATTGCCATATCCATCCAAGGTCACTGAAAAAAAATTACATGGTTAATTTCGAAAAGCTAAGATCCCTTTTTTCAAATTATACCAAAGTTTAATGCAAATTATCCTATGCAAGCTAGTATTCATAATAAGATATAACCTTTTTATTTTAAATTACTAGCTATATGTACTTCTATTGAGATCATATTTAAAAATATATAAAGTATTTTTTAAATTTTTAAATAAAAATATACATAATAATTTTTGTGATAAATTTTTTATTAAATTAATTAAATTTAAAGTTTAATTATTTTTAAAAATAATAAAATCAGTGAAATAGTTTTATATTTTTTGTTAGCTTAAATATTTACCAAAATTATTAAATATAAGATAAATGTATAAATAAATGTACAATACCTTATCACGTTAAAGTCAAACTTATTAGTAAAAAGTATTTTATAATATTTTTTATTTTAAAATAAATAATAAAAATTTGACTAACAAAAAATATAATACAATTTTTATTTATCATTTATGTATAAGTACCATTATATATAATTATTCATGATCTCTATAAAAAAGGAGGTAAGCAAAAAAAAATAAAGAATAAGCTAAGATGCACAACAGCCCTCGTCGATATTATTTTATCACTCAATCTCCCAAATTAAAAATAAAATTAAGCATGTAAAGTGTAACGGTTTAGTGTGTGTTTGGATTGTGGTTTGTTAAACTGGAGTTTGAATAAAAGTGATTTTATAGAATTGATTTTGAGTAGAAGTAAGTTTGTGTAAACATGATTTATGTTTGGCAATTTTTTACCAAAATTGATTTTGATAAAATAAATATTATTTGGATAATATTAGTTAAAATCACTTTTAGATAGATAATTACTTAAAAGGACATGGCATTAAATTACAATGTTATTTTTTTATACATGTTTAATTTTTTTATACTTTTTTTATATGTATTTTATATAGTATATTTTTAATACTCTTAGTACTCTTTTTTAGTATGTTATAATTTTTAACTATTATTATTATTTATGGTTAATTTTTTTGTTTAATTTATTTTACCTAATGGGATCAATAAATTCTATTATAAAAAGATAATAACAAATATAATATACAAAAATTATAACTATAAAAATATATAATGTCAAATAAAATAATTAATAAAAAATATAAATAATAAATAATAAAAAAAGAGTTCATATAGAGAGAAATAATAAGAATTTTATAAAAATGCAATAACATGTATAAAGGATAAAGTTGGTAAAAGAAAAATAAATGTTGAAGGTAGTAGCTAAAAGCACGTTTGTGCAACAGAAAAGTTAGAAATTATTGCTTCTTGTAAACGTGGTTTATGAACAAAATCACTTATGCGTTTGTAGAGAATAAAATTAGCCAAACAAAAAATTGAAGCTTTCAAGAAGCTCTAATGTGCTTTTTTCATTCAAACGTGGTTATTAAACACACCCTTAATTCTCAAAAAAATAGAATTTTTTTCTGAGGAAACGGAATTTTTTCGGAAGTTCAGTGAAACCAGCACCTCTACTGCATTATCATTGAGTAAGCAAGCACCTCTACTGCGTCAGCATTGTATCATCATGAAGCACACACCTCTACTTATGCTAAACAAGCACGTTGACTAAGTCACAAAAAACTCGGTTTTTGAGCCATTTCGGCTAAGAATTTTAAAATTTTGATTTTCGCGGTTAGACTCAGTTTGAGCCGGATTCGAATCTCGAGAGAAAAAATAATAATAATAATAATAATAATAATTACATTATTATTATTATTATTATTATTATTATTATTATTATTATTATTATAATATCCGCTTTAGTAAACAGAGATAAGTTTAATAATATTATAACTGGATTTAAAATCTATGACATGGACTAATGCCGGCACTCTCCGGTGAATTAGCTATGTTAATGCTTTATCATAAATCTTTTATCTCCAAGATAATCAAGTTATTAGTGTCATTTATACTAGTAGTTCATATATTTACCTTTAGAAGTGTAATTACTTGTGTTGTAATACATCTAGTTTTAATAATTATCTTTTTACTGATATTTTCACTTAGTAACTAGGTGACTAAGCACCTAATTGCAACGACCCCTTTTGGTGACTGATGGAAGAATTTTTAACTCGACAAGTACACTGAATCGTATCAAGTAATATCACGGTGAGGAGGTTATCATTTTCACGAGGATTAATTGACTAAACAACAATGATTAATTTATCATTCTAATTAGACAAATCAAAAACAGAAAAGTAGAGAATCCATACATGTAAACAGAGACAAAACAAATAGCAAAGGAGTGAATGAAGATAATAATTGTGAGAATGTTAAGGTTTCAGAGATATTTAAATTTTAGGATTAACACTTCTTGCTATCTACTTTGATCATGCAAAGACGTATTCATGACAAATCTTAAGTAATCAAACTCCAATTTCTTTTAACTTAATTAACCGTCAATTCCTTGATCAATTAACTATGGTAAGAGTTTAAGCACAATTTCTGATTTAAAGCCACACAATTCTTAAAATCCAACCCTAATTGATTTTGTGTCACTTATCGAAATCAGTCTCGGACACTCAAAGAATTATGAGAAGGAGTTTCTAGCCTAATTCCAAAGATTAACTATTCTAAGATAATAGAGGAATTCAATTCAGATTAAAATTATTTTCCAATACATTTTAACTCTTAGGATGGAGAACGAAACTCACTTCTTGAATAAAACATCAATGCATTAACCAAAAGTAGAAAAACAATAATATTAATTCATCAAAGTAAACAGAGCTCCTAACCTTAACAGAAGAGATTAGTTGCTCATGGTATAAAGAAAACAGAATTGTAAAGTGTGGTGTAAGATGTGCTGTGTGATGTGTGTTAATTGTCCCCCTTTGTCCGCGGACAAGTTTTTAAAACCTAAAGAAAACCTAAAATTCAAATTCAAACTAAATCAAAACAGAATCAAATATAATCAAATCAAATCTTTTCTAGTCACACTTAACTAACTAGTCGTCCTTCTTGTATTTGAAATTCAAAACTTGGTGTATTACTTTGTTGAAATCATGGGCTTACAATTTGATCTTAGGTCAACAAAGCAAGCACTTGAAGTTAGAGAGAATGGTGAAGGATTGTTGTAACGACCCAACTTCTAGCATATCATGACCAATGCTAGCCGTCAGGCGCTACTTCATGGCTTTTCTTAGAGACTCTACACCTTATATTAAATATATACATATGAGCCTATAGCGCTAGTCGAGATCATGCGTCAGATATATAGATATAACGAAATAGATAATAGTTAAATAGATAATATATACATGATGCATAGAAAATATAGAAAACATAGTAATATCATACATTTATGTCCGAAGGCTCATTTAGTACATTATAATTCACACCAAGTTATGTCGTTGCTTATTCATAAAAATATTTACAGACTCTATATTTATACTAACAGACATCGATTCACAAGAGTCACTCTAGTCTGGGACCCATTCTAACTTGTTTATATAGGTATTTACAAAAGCATCTAGCCCTCTAAAAATCTATACAAAACGAGGGCAAAGACAACTACTACCACTGCTACTATTATAACTACTGATGGTCATCGATCCCTGGTAGCTGAAGAAACAAGAAAGTACTGTGTGGAAGTAAGAGAAGTCGCTCTGTCCCTCCGGTAATGCTACTGTTGCTAGCTAGTCCCAAGGCTGGAAACTCAAAGAAGATCTCACCGGTTTGCATCTGCGGAATTGAGAAGTAAAGGGTGAGAACCTAAGGTTCCCAGCAGGGTACTACCTATGGGGTTCCGCAGCCTAAGTCTAAGTCTTCGTGCAGTTAGGTCGGTAAGTCACACAAACAAGTACAAGCACAAGTATATATCAAAATAGTAACCAAGAACGGAATACAAGAAGCAGAGACAAAATACAATCACAGGTACAAGTAAGCAATCACAAACATAGTGAGCATCTTTCCTATCTTTTTCTAGTGAATTTGCATTTGAATTGTTAAGTTTAATCAAGATTTAAATACTTTTTAGCCACTATAAATGCTACTTTGAGTTGTGTGTAATTCTATTTATTTCAGGTAGCATTCGAATGGATTTGACGGAGTTTTATAGAAGAAGAGGAAGAAAGTGGATGATGTTGTCAACCTTGACCTCCCTGCACTCTAACGGACATAACTTGAACTATAGATGTTCAATTGATGCGATTCTAGTGGCATTGGAAAGCTAACTTCTAGAGATTTCCAACGATATATAATAGTATACCCTTTCTCTCCATTCTGTATGGTCAAGATGGCGCCTAACTTAGAATTTCCCAAGTTAGGCGCCAGGATCACAAAGCCTTCCACAATGCATGCTGCCAAGGTGGCGCCTAACTTAAAATTTTCCAAGTTTGGTGCCATATGAAAGAAGAAGCTGGGAGTCCCATTAGGCCAAGGCAGCGCCTAACTTCATTTTCCTGAAGTTAGGTGCCAGTTCAAATAGAAACCATAGTCCCCACGCACGATAAGAAGTATTCGAAGATTATTTTAGATTTTGATTAAAACTTTTATTTTAATTACAAATAAGAAAAAATATTATTTAGTTTTAGAAAATATATTTTACATTAATTAGGATTAGATATAAAAGGGAAAAGATTTAGCCCTTCGTGCTCTTCTATTCTCTCTTACCTCATTCCGCACTTTATAGTTTTTCAGAATCCTAGTTTTCTCTCTGAGCCATGAGCAACTAAACATCCACTGTTAAGGTTAGGAGCTCTGTTTATTGTATGGATTGATAGATACTATTACTCTTCTATTTTAATTAGTTTTGATTTTGATTTCAAGAATTTATTTTCGTTCTTCATCTTATGAATTTGGGTGGAACGGAAGTATGACCCTTATTCTAATTGAGTTCTTGTAAACCTTGAAAAAGTAATTTACTTGAACAACAGCTTGAAAACAATTTCTCCTAAATTTAATTTCATTCTGTGAAGCACGTGCAAATGCAAGATCACACCTTTCATTCCAAGGTTTTGCTTCATCATAGTATTTGGACCGAGCATATGTCTTTAAATAGTCTCTATAAACAAAATCCATAAAAATATGTACATTTTTACAAAAATGAAGCACAAATGAATGAATGATAGAATTGATACAAACCTCTAACTTCTCTGTTGAGCTTTCATGTCTCTCAGAAATTGTATTCTCATGTAGTCAAATCCATCCTCATCAACCAAATATCCTTTAGAATCTTAAAATGCTTTTGATAAGAAATATTCATATTTCTTGACAATAATGAAATGGAGTTAACTAAGAATTCTTAATTATGATTGGTATTAAGATGAAATCTAACAAGAAATAGTGAGGTGAATGGTTATGTTCTTGTTAGAATAAAAGAATTTATGCAGCCTCACAGCCAGTGTAGTAGCCTCCTAACATCATAACACAGCAAATCACCTGATACGGAAATGGGAAGAGCACCATAAGCAATTAGCTTCTCCAAAACATGCATTGTAATCTTTCCAGAACCACTCACCACGCATCTGCAGGAAATGACAAATTAGATAAGTATTCTAGAATCAAGAAAGCATTAAATCAGTTTAAGAAAAATCGAACCTTAATCCTTTGAGTTCTTTATTCATGTCAGAAAGCATGAGCTGCGCAAAGAAAACCTGCAGTTGAATCACAAAGTTGTCTGAAACAATAGTTTCAGAGAAAACTATTTTTAATTCTTGATCATAATTAGGAATAATGGATGAGCATGTTATGACCCCCTTCTTTTTTTTCCTTAAAATGATAAGCTGGCAGATCTACATATAAGCAATAAAATATTTCAAATCTTATTAAGAAGCATATGCAGAAATTTGATATAAACTGCGACAAAAGGAACAAACATAACAAAAGGCTAAAATCAGAAACAACGAAGCTGCAGGAGAGCGGTGATAACAACAACTACTACAATGACGGTGCTGGAACGACATCGTCAAGGGCTGAGAGAAAGCAGAAACAGAGACCGAGTGAGAAGGAAGGATACCAGAGGACGGCAGCACTGCTTGTGACGACAGCAGCGGCGATGCTTTGGAGGTCGGCGACGGCACGATAGACGGAGAGAACGGGACACCCAACGAGGCAGTTATGCTCAGGTGGCGTGACGGCGGCGACGGAATGGGGGAGGAGCTACAGAGAATTAGGGTTCAATTTGGGGAAGAAGCAAATATTCAGTTTTTAATATTTTAGTAAATTATACAATTACCCATTTTAGACTATAATTTAATTACAAAATAGCTTAATCATAGTTAACATAATAACCAATTAAAGAGTGACATGTCACAAAGGGTAATATACATGTTATTATAGGAAGGGTAGAGTAGCATTTATCAATATATATATATTATCTGAAAATATTATACATTAGAAAGTTAATAATAATAATAATAATAATAATAATAATAATAATAATAATAATTGAACATTAGAAATTTATAGCCAAATTAGGATTCCAATAGATATTTCTATGCGTTTTTGTTTTTCTTTAAAAAAAAGTTTACGGATTTCATCCTTTTCAAACAAGATGTCCAAGAGATTACAAATTTGGGTTGGATCACCTTCCATCCACACTCCTTCACAATAATTAGCTTGTAGTTTTGATGTTATATAGTGCACCTTATTATGTTGTTGGAAAGAAACCACTTTAATAAGCTAATGGGCTTATTTATTTCAAAAATCATAAAAATACTAGTCATTTTGGATCTAATTAATTTGGGTTATCACAAAAAATCCTAATAAAAGCAAAATTCCCAATATTTTTCTAGCCGTATTTATGTCAATGATTTATTGAACTTGGCCAAGTCAACTAATAAACATTATTGTTTCATTTTTGTTATGCAGTTTACACTCATTTTGCTTGTAAGACATCTTTTTGCAGCGCTTACAAGTGGCATGGAAGATTATCCATTTACAATTCTTACTGTAAGTACTTGGTTTCCACCATTATTTATTTATTTTGAAAAGAAACTTAAATAAATATCTGCTTTTTGAATAATGTGTCTAACTTCTTTTTTATTTTTTATTTTTTTAGGTGTTTATATTAAGGGCAAGTGGAATTATTGTGCCCATGTACATAATAATTAGGACAATTGGAGGCGTACATAGTAGTATTCACCGCCACTATCATCAGGTTTCAACAAACCACCTTCATTTCTATTTGGGAAAATAATACAAATAAAATAACCCCCCAAGTCCCTAACTTTGCTTTAGTTTTTGAAATGTGCAATTCAACACATTAAAGTAATCAAATGATGCAACACATTTTTAAAACTTTGGATTCAACTTTGCACATGAAGCAAAGTTCAAGAGTTATCTAAAACATTTCACTTATTACTTAAAACGATACTTTAAGATATTTTAAAGATATTTAGGCATGCAAAAAAACACTTAGAGAATGATTTGTTCTGTGTATTTTAGGATTCTAACGATGATGACACATCGACAATATCTGATGAAGATGATGAAGAAAATGAGACAAGCCAGGATGAAAGATTTAGGATATTCATAGTTATAGTTGACATGGTATGCTTTAATTGTATCGGAGCATTGTGCTAATGCTCTTGTCAAATTGCAATGTTTTGGTGTGCCACAAATTCTTTATTATAATAAAAAGAATGAAACTTAGATATAAATGCAATTTATCTGCTGCCATAGTATTTTAGGGTGTGTTTGTTTGAGGTGAAAATGGGAGAAAGAAAAAGGAAGAAAAAGAAATTGGAAGAAAAATAGTTATTTTTTTTTGTTTGGTTGAGAAGAGAAATGGGAGAAAAAAGAAAATGAATAGAAAAATATTGGTGGACCTACCAATTTTTTTTCCTCCAACAATGGAAAGAAAATGAAGAAAAAACTAATTTTCTCTTTATTTTTAATATTACCCCTTTATTTTTTTAATATATTTTATAATATAAAGATAAAATTATCATTTTATAACATTTCTTTCCTTCTTATTTTCCTTTCATCCAAACACATCTAAAAAAAAATAAAAATCCACTTAATTTTTTTTCTTTCCTTTCTATTTCCTTCCAACCAAACTGAATCAAGTTTTATCCTAGTGTAAAAGAAAAATATTAAGTATCAATATTTTTAGTGTAAAAAAATTTATTTAGTATTAGTTCAAAATATATGCCAAAAAATGTTAATCACTTAATATTTCTCTATTTAAACTTAGGATTTAGCTTAAAGACACATATTAACGTTATCAATTTTAAAAAAATATACGTAAAATAATACAATATTTAAATCTCCAATACATTTATTATTTATTTATTAAAATAAAAATTTAAGAACTTCTATTAGTAATAATCTTTTTTTAACTTGTCAATCGAATGAATTTTCTAAGAAGTAAAAAAAAAATATTGTCACCAAAGCATTTTCTTTACTCTCCACCTAACCATCCAATCCTCAACTATGATCTTACTAACCAATGGTTGATCCAATCGAACTGGGAAGCTTAAAAAAAGGAACACCAACTATGACAACGTTTATTAGGTACATATCTTTTAATAAATAAACCCATTATTCAACAGTCCAACACGTTCATCATGATAGTGTCAATTCTTGAAAGTTAAAACTAAAACTGAACTTTAAAATTGGCATTCAAATCCAACTGTAGCTAATCTATGTTTACAAAATTCCCAAGCTCCATGTTCTCTTGATTTGGGGATGCAACCTTTTCTCCCACATTGTACGAGACAAAATGTTGGTTTACTATTGGGTTGATTGGAATTTGGAAGTCACAGAAGAAGCAAGGTTTCACTGCCTTCTCACTTCTCAGGCACCTATATTCTCAATATCAGCACCTTTGTCCACTCTCTTGATAATACCAGCAATTACCTGAGAAGAGAACAACAAAACAAATGTTAGCAGAATTATAAAAATCAGGTTTAGTTGTACTTTAATTCCAGTCCTTCACATCATGTGAACTTTCCTAAATATGGAATTTTGATGCTCTAAATTTTGTTAAATGTGTTATTTTTGTTAATTTCTGGGAAAAGAACCAACATGGTTAATCCACACATTTAGAAAAATTCAAAACTCAAAAGGTTGATTTTCACATTTTTAAAATCCAGTGGCTTAAGTGGACATCGTGTGGTCATGGAGATTAAGTGTACTTAACCCTAAGAACTGCAGGAAAATGCTAATACCGGTCCCCCAATTGCAATATTTGTTTACCATAACAGTATTTGTTATCTATGTATCCTACCTTTCCAGGTCCTAGTTCATAACTTTTCTTCAGCCCCTTGTTTAGAAGAGTCTTCACTGTTGTTTCCCATTGAACAGGGGAAGTAACCTGCAAATTGTAGTATAGAATGCAATTATTTCCCGTTCATGTATTTCTGCATGATGGAGTTTCAGCAGCATACCTGACGTGCCAATATCTTCTTGATAGTCTCGGGATCTGCATGTGGTTGTGCATCCACATTGGAGATGACTGGTATTCTTGGTGTTCTGATTTCTGTTGCTGCCAATGCTGCTTCCAACCTTGACACAGCTGGTTCCATAAAACTAGTGTGGAATGCACCGGCAACAGCTAAGCGAACCTGCAGAATAGAGTGAAAGGCATTAAAACTTTTTAGGAAAGTTAGCATTGGAAAGATAAGATTTGTGGATATGTTCATACAGTCATTCGAGCCTTGAAAGACTTTGCCTTAGATTCCAGCACTTCTACTCCTTTTAAGCCCCCCGAGACAGCATAGTTACCCTAAGAAAACAAAAAAACATCAAAAAGAAGCTAGTGATGAGAAATTTAGACACTAAATTTTGTCTGCTAAGCTTGTTAAAAATCAGATCCATAAGAACCTTACAGGACAAAGGTAATTGGCAATTTGAACCTTCTCAGCTTCGGGTACTTCCTGATTCGCCGCATCACACAATTGTTGGACCTTCTCTGAGTCCAGTCCTATGACACTAACCATGGCACTTTTAGCAGCATCAGCAGCATCCTAGATAAAGGGAGGAAGTTATTTCTGTGAATAAAAATTACGAGCTTCTATCCAAACAAGTTGATGCAAGTCAGACAAGAAATTGGAACACATTGTTTACCTGCATGGCTTCTCCCCTCAATTTGACCAACTTAAGTCCATCTTCAAAGCTTACAATTCAAATAAATACATGGGTTGATAGCAAGTCAATTAAAGAACAAAGTTGAACTCCAAACAAAATCGTACTTTATTGATGGTTCATAAATAATGGTTCTACCAGATGGTACTTTTATGACAGAATAGGTCACCATGACCAAAAAGAAGGGGCATATATGTCGTACTTGCTATTCCTTTGGTTTTACAGTGATTTCTTGATACATGAGGAATAATATGAAGAAAAGGGGGCCATAAGGGGAAAGCATTACAAAATCCAGTTATATATTAATTACTAATACTTGGCAAATCACCTGAAAGCCCCAGCAAAAGCAAGAGCAGTGTATTCTCCCAAACTTAGACCACACGTAACATCAACAGAATCAATAATCTGTTGTCCTCCATCTCTTGCACGAAGTAGCTCCACAGCAGCGAGACTTGTGACATAAATAGCAGGCTGAAGAAGTAGAAAAAAATTGGTAAACATTATGCCCATGTAAATCTTTATATGCGACAAAAATAAACATGAAGAACAGACTGGTGGATAACTATGTATGGACTCACTAATATAATACCATAATCATAAAAGATCTCTATTAAAGGCGAATTTGTTTATTACTTCACTAATTCTTTTATTTTATTCTTGAATATAAATAAAGACACGATGAGGAGGAGAAAAATTCTTGGTGGGATTTGACCCAGGAATGAATTAACTGCCAAAGATATTTAGTATTTGCACATTATAAAAAGGTTGAATGAAATACACATGCTGGAGACACAAGTTAACAACAGCAACCTGTGAATTGACTGTAAAAATATCCATCCAACCAAAACTAATTACCCTCCGCATGACAAGCAATCATTTAACTAAAGTTGCCTAGCTCAATTATTTGCACATAAACCAACTCCATAATACTCCACTAATTATTTTAACGATAAAACTAAGATGAATGTACCCTATATTCTAAATTCATGTTCAATAGATTGTTAAAAAAACAACCACCACTACCCAAAAAGAAGTAAAAAGATTTACCACTTTACCTGACTAAGAACAGTTGAATCTAACTTATCCTTTGGGCCATTGATGCATATATCAAGAAGATCATACCTGAAGGCAGAGAATACACAATATCAGTTACAACAAGGAACCCAGAATCATAGAATTTAAATAAATAAATAAAAAGACAAACATGAGAAAATAGTTAATATAAAACGAAATCAGCAACTACCCCAATATCTCATTTGCCTTCTTATACAGAACAGCAGCAGCAGGCACATTCTGAGCTTCTTTTCCCATTCCAACGGCTTGTGCACCCTGTAATCACATTAATACAGAAATTCATACATCGAATAAACAAAATATATTATATTCATAAAAATGAAATAAAAAATGCGGATCAGAATTGTCTGTTTACCTGACCGGGGAAAAGAAAAGCATTGGAGGGTTTGTAATCGGAGAAGGGAGCATCGTTGAGAACGGAGACCTGAGATCCGGAAGCGACGCTCATGAAAACCCTAGATCGAAGGAGGGGAAGGTTGAAGGTTCTAGAATGTGCATTTGATGGGGAAGAAGGAAAGTTGTTGAGAGAGAGAGAAGGGAGAGTGAGGGAAGAAGAAGAAGCCATAGCTGAGAAGGAAGAATGTGAGGTTCGGATAAGAGGGGAATGGTGAAGCAAAGCTTGCATTCGGTTGCAGAAATAAGAAAATATGTTGCTTGGGGGTATTGTAGTGAGACGGAGATTTCAAAGATGTTGGATTGTTCCTCTTCAAAACCAAAGAAACCACAAACCAGGGTGTCAATCTCTCAATTACTTCACTCCCTAGTCCCTACCAATGTTCTGAAAACTGGACCGGTCATCAAACCGTTTTAGTTACTGGTTCACTGGTTCATTGGTTCAACTGGTCTAACCAGTGGTTCAACTAAAAAAACCGTTTTAGAATAAAATAATAAATAAATTACAAAAGACCAAAGATGAGGGTACTCCAAGAACTCCTATTAGATGCAACAGCATTCAACATTATCACATGTTCTCACACACATACAAAGCCTTAACTCAAAGAACAACCATAGCAAGTGACTTGGAAAGAAAATGTAGACACCGAAACAATCACAAGCATACACAACATGTGAATATTTTTATAGCAAACATAATAATAAAATAACTCTTCTAATGCGTCTCCGAAAATATCCCAAATCAAGAAAACTACATAATCTGATCCACTTGATTCAGAAAGCTACATATATTAGAAAAATTAAGAATCAACCAAAAGAAAAAGAAAAGGAAGGCCTTGTTGATTCAATTCAATTGCCTGAGAAGAAGAATCAAACAGGGCTGAGAAGCTGAGAGTTTAAATGTTAAACCCAAGGTTCTGAAAACCGAATCGGTTATCGAACCGCTCTAACTACTGATTCATTGGTTCATAGATTCAACCGGTTTAACCGTGGTTGAACCGAAAAAACCGTTTTATAATAAAATAATAAATAAAATATAAATAAACACATTAAAACATAATTATAGTCTAATATAAACTTTAAAATATCATCCATACTTAAAAATTACCAGCAATCCAATAACAATATAATCCAGTTACAATATCACAACATCCCACTCCAACCCAATAATCTCAACAAACAACAATCAACAATTATTATTACAAAAATTCTCAACTTCTAATATGTCTATGATCTTATGAGGGAATCAATTACAATAATTTAGATAAACTATGTTTATCTTTCTAAATTCCCTAAGCTAGATTTACTATATATATAGGGTTTATGGTTAATATATATAAAATTGCAAAGATATTTAGATTCAATCTTATTAGTCATTTGGTATTTTCATGAGATCAGCTTGACTTATTCCGTTGGATAACTTTTAGTAAAGTATAAATCCAAGTCAATATATGGAAATGCAAACCAAAAACTGAATGTTTGCAAAACATTTCATTGATCAAATGCTGAAATGCGGTGATATCAAATAACAGCCAGCAAGCATCGCAAAGCAAACAATCATATTCATCTTGGAATGACACAACACAACACAACCCTACCCTAATCATTTAATCAATCAATGCTTCAAAAATTAATCATGCTTCAAAATTTGTTACAATAAAAAATAAAACCATAAAAAGATGTACTATATCTTCTACATTCCAATCAAAGAAAATACCTAATATGTTATTTTTCAAAGGAAAAAATAGAAAATAAATGAGAGAAAGAGCAAGAGACTATTCCATGCCACTGTTTCACAGTAACTTCACAACTGTTTTATTTGCAAAACAAAGTCATTCACAACATGAACTAATACTAGAAAGAAAATGAAAACTTTCATGGCCAACTAGATAGAATTGCTTGCATATTTAGAAAAGAGTAATCACCCAAATTTTGGTTCAAAAGAAACAATTTGGTTTTCAAAAGTATATACATTGTTCTATCCGACATATCTCTAACAGAAAAGAAAAGAATAAACTACTCTACTTACTAGTTACTACCATATGTCACAAAATTTGATACCTTCTATCTACCAATATGCAACAATACAAAGGCTATGGGATCAAAGGCATACAGATCACTACGACTTAGTGAGGAATATGAAAGAATATATTCACACATCAACAAACAAAAATTACTAGGATCAACAAACAAAATTTCGATACCCAATTTAAAAAAGAAACTAAAAAGTTAATTCCTAAAGTGGGTCACAAGATTTACATCCTTAATCATCACAGGACCAACCTCAGAGAGAAGGTCCAAGCATGGTGGTAGAATCTCTTTGGAAGCATGGATTGAGCCATACTAAACCAATAGGAGCAGTTTTAACATGGCAGGAGCAGTTTTACCTGGCAGGTTTTCATCTTCCACTCAGTGAACAATTTATTAAATCAACCACAGCAAAACACAATATAATAATCAAAAGGTAGAGAACAACACCAAAACAATAATTTATCAAATTAACAAGTTAATAAGATCAACTAAAACTGAAAATCAAAATAACAAGAACAATTACAATTTTAAACTACAGCAAACCAACAACAAAATAAGAACTAGAAAACATACTAACCATGAAAACAACAATAAAAAAAACAATAACTGAATAATTAATACAAGAAAGAACAAGAAGGAAAAAAAATCACCCTAGGATGGAGCAGTTCTGAAATTCAAACAGTACAGGGAGAGGGAGGAGCTTTAAATCGCGACGGAGATGGCTGAACGGAGGCAGAACAATGGCGGAACGGTGGCTGAAAGGCGGCGGAACAGAGGCTCGAACACACGGCGTAGAGGACTGAACAGAGGGCTAAGCAGCTCGAACAAGGGTTGGCCAAAAAGGGCAGAACATGGGTTGGCCAAAAACCAGAGGCAGAAGCTTGGCCAAAAAGGAGGCGGATGCGGCGAACAAGGGCGACGTTGCGCCAAATCAGTAACATAGGCAGTGCAAATTTAAAATTTAAAAGTTATTATCAATTTAAAATTTATCATCAAATACAATCAGTGAGCAAAGCCAATCAATCAAGCACTGACTGAGCATTCTGTTCTGATTCTGTGACTGGGAAGCAAGAAATTCAAGTTACAGCAACAAATTTAACAAATCCTAATAAAGTCCCGAATTACAGCAAAAAGGCAAATTTATTGATTACCAATTCAGCAACACGCAAAAATACAGGGATAAGGGAAATCTGAAAAAGAGAGAACACTAAACCAAAACATTAACCAATAATCACAAAACACTAAACCTTCACTCAGCAATTACAAACAAAGCCAGCAATTACAAACATTAGCACATTATAAAACATTCCAAAACACTAAACCTTCACCCAGCAAAACCAGCAACTACAAACAAAGTCATCAGTAAATTTGGTCAAAAAAATTAAGAGCCATCAGCAACTAACAGAGCCATCGAGCCATCAGTAACAGAGCCATCTGTAACAGAGCAAAGAATTGAAAGCAACAGACTAACAGAGCCATCAAGCCATCAATAAATTTGAAAAAAAATTTTACAGCCATCAGCAACCAGCAAATACAAGACAGATCCATCAGCAGCAGGCAATTACAATTTACAAAACATTACAAGAAAAATGGAACAAAAATTGAACAACAATTTCAGAACTTCAAACGAAGAAGAAGACCGAACATTCAGAAATTAAAAGGAAGAAACGGAGGCGAAGAATGAAAGCAGAGCCACTAACCTGGGTTCCGTGCCGAGAAGCCAGCGAAGATGAAAACGACGTGCCGAGCTACCTGGGGAAGAGGAAGATGAAAACGACGTGCCAGTGAAGATGAAAACGACACGGGGAAGAGGAAGCAGCGGCAGCGCTGAGGACTCGGGGACGGCGGCGGTGATGAAGGGCTAGGGTTTTGCTTTGCTTAAGAGGTCTCCAGGGAGTGCACGAATGATTGGGGGAAGAAGAGGAGAGAGAGAGAGGGGGGGGGGGGTGGTTCATGAATGATGCTGCTTGTGTTTTTTTTTTTTCCCAAAAAAACAAAACGACCTTGTTTTATTCGAACCGGCCGGTTCAACGGTTTTCAAGCGGTTTTTTTCTCCAGCGGTTCTATGTAGTAGATCGGATCAGTTTTCAGAACCATGGTCCCTACTCAGTACTAACTAAACTATTGCAGAATTTTAAAAACCGAACCGGACCGGTCAGTTGGATCAGTTGGTTCTCTACTGTTTTTTATTCTGAATTTTTTTTTTCTGTTATGATTCCTTGCTGTATTGTTAATTTGTTAGTGCTACTGCTTCTTAGCTAATGCTTCTGCGTTTGCGTTTGCGTTTGCGTTTGCGTGGTTCAACCTCCTCAGCTGCTACTTCATTCCAACTCACATAACACTCACTCTTCTCTTCAACTTCTTATGCAATGGCTGCCACTGAAGAATCGCTCCGCAAGGCCCTCACCGAAAAGCAATCTGCCGTCGAGGCTCAGGGAAATGTTGTCACGTGCACTCAAGGCCGCCGCAGCACCCAAGTCTGACATCGATGCCGCCGTCCAGTCACTCAACGCACTCAAGCTTGAGAAGAACGATGTCGAGCGCCAGCTCCAGTCAATCCTCTCCGCCGACGGTGGACTAAGCAGGGAGGCATTCCGTCAGGCAGCTGTCAACACGCTCGAGCGCCGCCTTTTCTACATCCCATCGTTCAAGATCTACCGCGGTGTGGCTGGCCTCTATGACTACGGCCCTCCCGGATGCGCTGTCAAGTCCAATGTTCTCGCCTTCTGGCGCCAAGGATCCACAATTTGTTCAATAACTGATTTGATTTAATTGAAAACTTAGGGCTTTCGAATTTCGGTTTTGGTTATGGAATTTGCATGTTGTGTATTGTAGAAGGAATTGAGTGAGACTTGAGTTATTTCACTTATTTGAGATTGCTGATTGGCACATGCATGTGGTTACAAAGTTAATCGGTATGGTTACGATATTAGCTTTGTTACTTGAGCTTTCAGATGATTAAGTTCTCGCACGCTTAAAATGGAAATAGAAATGGATGTGCTTATGGTTTCATTGTTAAGTTGAGAGGTTTAGGTTTTGTGGGTGTTGTTTTACTTTGTATTTGGAAGCATTTTGTTCTTGAGGAGAATATGTTGGAAGTTGACTGCCCCTACGTGACACCTGAGGTTGTCCTCAAGGCTTCAGGTCATGTGGATAAGTTTACGGACCTCATGGTTAAGGATGAGAAGACGGGGACATGTTAGTATGTTACCATGCCGACCACTTGCTCAAGGACTTTTGCAATAAGAAGCTGCAGAATTTTGGTTTACTTTGTGGTTGCTAGGATTTAGAAAAAAAATTCAATTGGGGGTTTCGAAGGATTTCTACCGGGCGATTGATGGAACCCTTTGGGCCTTTCTTATGGCCCAAAAAAAAATAGAAATTTAAAAAAAAAACCCTACTGCCAAAGAGCCTTAGCTCAGGTGACGTTTGATCCCTCCTCATCACTAAGGTCTAGAATTCAAATTCTATAGGATGCATTTGAGGGAAAAAATGTGATAAATGAATAATTCCTTGCGTAGAAAAAAAAAAAAAAAACCCTACTACCGTAAAATCGGTTTACATAATTGTTCTTGCTGAGATTGGCTGGTGTATAACTCGTCCGCCGGTGAATACTTGTAAGTTCTCCGTCAAGATGAGGTATACGTCGGCAATGAGAGAACAAGGGGGTGGATACCTGCAAAAGACACTCCGACGCTCAAGTTAGTAAGTGTTTAAGAGGTATAAGAATAATTCTATGAATATAGAATGTAAGACATGAAATAGAAGTTATCATGTGTGTGTAATAATTCTATAAATATAGAATGTAAGACATGATATAAAACTTATAGAACTTATCATGTTGCCCCTTGAGATTAGATATAGAAGGTTCCTTTTATAGGCATAGAATTGATGAATGATATTCATGTTATGACCGTTTGGTCATTAAGATTGAAATGATGGTCATTAAGTCGGTAATGAAGGTGTCGGTTACAAGCAAAGAATAAATGATAATTAACGCCGAATTATAACTCATAATGCACAATAAAGACCGAGTTATAAGGTGATGAATCAATAATAATTATCAATTTTTTTTTTAAATGAATAATTCCTTGCGTAGTTGCGTTTACATGAGATATTAGAGAATGGAACAATGAAAGGAGTGAAACTCATTCTTCGGTGGAAGCGGAGGAGTGATGGGGAAAAGTTGACCACACATCTTGCCATGTCTTGTGGCCTTCAGTCTGTCCCTCTCCCGAATAGTTACTGAAGATGTTGAATCTACCGTGATTGCCAACGGCACACCAAGTTCATTTGTTCTTGCATACCGTTTTCCTATTGATGTACCTGTTAATATTTTTTACATTAGTCTTAAGCATGTGAACGACGATATAACTTGTATGGTGTCAATCTTATTAGAACTTCTATTTATTGACTGACCCGTAATGTCAATCTTATTTGATATACCCGCAACAGTCGATGACTTAGAAATGTATTTAGCAACATCTTCATACTATTTATTCTGGACCAGAGGGAAAACTGTGCACTTAATAGGAGCCAAAACTGCAGGGAACCGAAATACATTTAACTGTTCATCCCCAGCTTTACTTGGCCTCATGTAGAAAGAATGCTCAAAGAGACAATAAATAATCCGTCCAATTCCAAAGGATGGTTCAATCACGGATGGTGTAAAAACTCGTTGGTGCTCCTTCTTTTTCTCCTTCTGAATAGTTACCATTTTGTTTGTAACAGTCACAGTTTTACCAAGTGTACAAACTTCAAAGTTCACCTCCCTTTTTGATTCAAGACCAGCCTTCATATTCAAAGCTTCTTTCTCCTTCATCGCTTGCAGAAAAAATTGACGTGTCATAAGTAACCCCAGTAGCTGTTAAAAAGTGTCACCATATTAAAGGCATTACCTCAAGTGCTTCAACCTCATTCTTCTGACTCCCCTTGAATGCCAGACCCTGGTGTTATAACCAATTTCTGGCATCATACATAAACCATATCAACTAATGGGTACCACAGATTTTAGTGTTGCATATCAAGTTTCAGGGACTAGTATATATATAAACACTACTAATGTTAAAACGTACCTCCACTTCCTTAGACTCTGAAAATTTTTCATGAGCCACCAATGGAACCCCACTTTTATCCTGAAATATCAAATAAAAAGTTACAACGAGAATGAAACAAAAACAAACCACAGGCGTATAATAATATGCTAAAAGATTTATTTAGTGATCATGATATTACAACAAAGGGTAAAATATAGTATACAGTATGACCCGTTAAGTATAGCCACTTCTAAACTTACTGCCCTTCCAGCTTTTTGCGATCATTAAAGCCCCATGTAAGTTGTTTCAAAGTTGAAAGTTCTGCTTTATTAATTAAATGCACAGCAAGCACTAGATAGTCAAAAACGAAACTTCAATAGTAGAATAAGTGATAGATCAAACAGTTTATCGTATAATGGTAAAACAAAGGGGGAAAATGACTTTTTCAATGACAAAAATGTATTTTACTCAACAATATGCCAACGTCAACAAAAGCACATGAATTGTAGTTATAGTATACACTCAAATTTCCTTAATCTTGTAGTTAACATACACAATTTGAATTGTACCAACCACCAAAGTTGCCATCCTATTAATCTATTAGAACTGTATCTTGGTTTAAAATGATATCACTCAGAGAATGTTACTTAATGGTCATTACCGAGTGAGCATGCAAATCATATGCAGACCTATCTGCAATGCCAACACACTCAATCGAACCGTAGGAGCACTCAATCTCAGCATCCCAGCAGTCAGCAGCATAATGGGCCATTTCATTAGCAAGGTGTTGCCTAAATCGTAACCGGTCTTTGTCTATACCAAGACGTGTCAAGAAAAGATATACTCTACCGATGAAATAACCAAGAGTCTCATTGTTGACAATTCTCTGATAATAAAATAATAATAATAATAATAAAGAATTGGAAAAAAGAATCATAAAACATAATAGAAGATGACTGAAAATCAGGGCAGAAGAAAACAAGAAAGCTTGAACTCATCATAGCTCAAACTGACCTTTGACAAAGCTTCACCGAGGCGAATTCTCTTTGCGGATTGACCAGACATTTGTTCTTCCCTTAGGAACATTAAAAATTCCAATTCAGCAACCTCTTTGTACTTTGGATGAGATTTATCTTCTGGATCAACAAAGTGCTCAATTTCTGCCAATGTAAATTCACGGACTCTAAGAAGGCCTTGTCGGGGAGATATCTACACATAGACAACAATCAAGAATAAGAAAAGGTTATAAACCTGTCATCACATTAAAGAATAATGTAACAAGTTCAAAGAGAAACATCTAGGCGTTTGTAAAGCAAAAACAAGGCAACAATTACCAACCTCATTTCTGAATGCCTGCCCGATTTGGGCTGCAGCAAATGGGAGTTAGCCTTGTGGCACGTTTTTGTATGTGGCCGCTAATGTATTTGTCTAGGTGTCTTTGTCGAGCTAACCGCTCTAATAAATCTTTGGCGATCACACACTCATCTGTAGCGTGTCATGCTTTTGGTGAAAGGTGCAATATTTGGATTTATCCAAGTTTTTTGTGTCCTGATAATTGTCGACCTTTCGGGGAGGCTTGATGAGCTTCGAATTTAGGATCTCCTTGATTATGTCTTCTCTTTTTGTATTAAACTGTGTATATGAGTCATAGCAAAGAGTTAGCTTGAAGGCCTTCTTGTTGTCCCGAGCTTTATCCTCGTATTTGCTGCTGTGAGTTTTCTCTTATTTTCAAGCTTGGCGGAGTTCCACAATCTCCATTTGAACTTTAGCCTTCTCATGGAACTCGGCCAATGTTTTTGGCTTTGCAACCGTGATCGTTTCTTGGAATTTGCCTGGTCGAAGTTCGCTTTTGATAGCGCGCAGATGCACTTTGGGGTGAAGGTCTGGTATAGTAATTGCTACCTTTGTAAAACGAGTAATATAGTTTTTCAGGCTTTCATTCTATCCTTGCTTGATTGTGTTTAAATAATTGGAGTCATGTAAACAGATAGAAGATGCAGCGAAATGATCCTCAAAAAGTTTTGCTAAATCCTAAAAACGAGAAATAGAATCTGCAGGAAAAGAACAAAATCAATCAAGTGCAGGACCGTCTAAATAAATAGGAAAACAATGACACAAAACAAGGTCAGAAGCATCGTTTACTATCATTATAGATCAAAATTTCTTGACGTGCTTTCTTGGATCGCCCAACCCATCATAATGGGTTAAGCTGGTAGGCGGAGTAAACCTCTTGGGCATTTGAAAGTTCATGACATCTACAGTGAACGGACCAACATCATCGTCCGGTTGATTCTCTTCATCGGCTCGCCGACCTTCTTCATGTTGCTGGGTTTCAGAGACATGTGTTGGGTTAGATTCGTGCTCTCATTATGATCGTCATTATTTTCAATCCGAGCATTAGTCAACTCGGCTATTTGGTTTGCCATTCTTTGATTCTCTTCCGCCATGTGCTGATTAGCCTGTTGTAACTCAGTCATCATTCGAAGTAGTTCAGAGGGTGTGGGAGGTAGGGGTGTGCATGGGTCGGATGAAACCGGATTTGATGTGACCCAGACCCGACCCAAAATATATACCGGGCCTATTTATTAGACCCGAACCCAGCCCTAGACCCGATGAAACCTATACACTTTCGGGCCACGATTATATCGGGTAAAAACCGGGTGAAAACCAGGCCGTTAACATTACATTACCTTGATACCTTCTTATAAGCTAGCATGTGACAATATCCAAATTTCCAATACACCAACCATTATTTGACATGGTAAAATTCACTTAGAAAAATATAATAAGAACCAACTCTTCTCTAAAATTAAAGCATAACCATAATCAATACTAATATTGTCTAATAACACCAAATATTTAAATCAATATAAATAACATAATATTATGCATTAGTCTAAAATCTTATGCATTTTAAACATAAAACATTAACTTATAGTCTTATAATAACTAATAACACAAAATATTAAGGTTTACAATACTTAAATTCCACATAAGAATAGCCATCATCCATCACTAATAACACAAAATATTAATTGTGTATGATGACCGGGCCACCGGGCCGACTTCGGGTGACCCGAGCCATAGCCCAGACCCAACCCAAAATAATGACCGTGTCTATTTTTGAGACCCTTACCCGGCCCTAAACCCGGTGAAATCACACCAAAATAGCCTCTAAAGTGTTCGGAATCGGGCCGAGTCTTCGGATCGGGCTGGGCCATGCACACCCCTAGTGGGAGGTGGTTGAGCAGCCATAGGTGGATGGAAAAATTTTGAGGACTAGGAAAGAAGGAAGCTATGAAGCACGGACACTTCGCTGAGTTATCGTATCCGCGTGTCGGACACATTTCAGACACGACACTCACTGACACTCGTCCGACACGCGTGACTGCTGTGTCCAGCCGTGTCTTAATAAAAAATAAAAAATTCTTTTCCGAACACGCCTGGACACACCTAAATACCATTACGTGTCCGCGTGTCCACTCTTATTCTTAACATATATTCTTAAAATAAATTTATATATAGTATATATTATTATTTATTAAAACAAAAAATATTTTAAATACTTGATATAATTAAAACAAGACATTAAAAATAATTAAAAATTTTAATTTATATTTTAATATCAATAAAATATCAAAATATTATTACAATTTATCTAAAAAATACTTTGTATTTTATATATATGCGTGTCCCCGTGTCATGTAAGATTTTAAAATTCGCGTGTCGGCATGTCCCGTGTCCGTATCAGTGTCCGTGCATCATAGGAAGGAAGGAAGGGCTTTTATTTCTTAGACCCTACGGCTGGCGCCAATTATTCTTGCGTGGATGAACTATAAATCGGCAGGATATATCTCATCTTCTGCTGGATGAATCCGAGCTTTTTCTTTCAGCAGAGTTGTCCTCGGCTCAGGTAAACAAAAAGGTGCGGGTACTTGCAAAAGGCATCTCGACGTTCAACTTAGTGAATGTTTTATCAAGATGTACTTGTGTATATAAAAATTTCTTACCTCCCTTTTTATAGGGTGGAGTATTCGATCATTGCATTTTGAATATTCCCCTTCTTATTGTAGAATAATGACGTATGGAAACGTTTTTATTTAGATGACCGTTTGATTAATAACCGATCTTATAACGTCTATCGCCGAGTTATAACGTATGGCCGTATTATAACAGCCATATCACATCCAAATTGACCTTGAGGTTTAATATTTAAGAGTGATACTAGGTAGTCAAAGATTAATTACAATATAAAAATGTCATATAAAAATTTTCATTCTCTTGATAAGTAAGTGATATACACCTTCTTATCACTTACTCTCCTTATTACCTACTATATTTCTGCATGCTTGGAGTCATTAATGTTCTTTCCAAAACCAATTTCAGTTTCTTTCAAATTAAATCCCTAAAACTCCTCAATCACATTATTACCCATTAAAATACAATTTTTCTGCAGAAATTATGGAGGTTAAATTTAAAAATTTTAACAACTTCTACTGTACAACTCATATTTTATATATAAACTATTAAAAAATAAAAAATAAAAAATAAGATATAAACAAAAATTTAAAAATAAATATTTAAAAATAATTAACTCGTCATAATAAAAATCAATAAATAAGTATACATATGAATATTAAATAAAAAATATTAAAATAATTAAAATCATGACCTATTAGTGCACATATGAGATAATTTGAAAAATACAATAAGACGCATAGTTTAAAATTTGGTAATATTAATTATAAAAATTTATTAATTATAGACATCATATGTATGAAATTATGAATATTATGAGTACAAAATTATGGATGTTATTAATATGAAATTATCGATGTTATGTATATGAATTTATGGATGTTATGGGTAAATTTATCAATTGAATAAATTAATTTAAGAATTTGACATTTTTTCAAATTCAATTATGAAAAAATTTAAAAACATCTGTGTTAATTTGATAGTTACTTATGTAATAACTAAAAAATAATGTGTGTATGGATGTAACATCTAATAAACATGAATTTAATTTTTAGATATTAGTTGTATGTAATTATGGCTGTTATGTATATGAACTTATGAATGTTATGTGTATGAACTTTGTTAGTACAGTATAATTATAGATGCACATAAAAAAAATTAAATCAATTTATTACCATATCTCATTAAAGTTAGTGTTGTTTTTCATATTCTCGAAAATTATTTGACGGACAATAATCTCATCGGGTGAGTTTTCTGTTGTTCAAATTATTTTTCAACTCATTGTAAATTTCCTTAGCCTATGCCAATTGTGCTTGTAATTAAAATAGAGTTGTGATTTTTAGCTGGAAAGAATAAACAACTTTCATGATCCAGATTAACAATGAAAAATCTATTAAACCAAGCTTTCACATTTTTCAACGTTTGCAATAATAATAAATGAATTAAAGAAAATAAAAATAAATTACAATTAAAATTATTTAGTGAATATTATTATTATTTTTAATTATTATTAGTTATTATTGTATTCTTAAATCTAAGATTTGAACCTCTCTCCAAAGATGACATTCCTTTGGTGGCTATTTATTAAGCATGAGAGAGAAAATCATATGACATTAACATTCAAATTATAAAAGAAAATATTAAATAGTGATTATAATAATGTCTAATAATTAGGAATATGATATTATAATTAATATCAGTAATAAGTGGGGCTGATAAGTAGATTGATAAGAGAATGAAATAAAAAATCAAAATATTATTAAGTTATATAAATGAAATAAATTATGAAAAATTTTGGCTAAGTATGACTAATTTTCTGTTACCAAACTTTTTCCAATATTTAATTTCAATTTTGTCGTTGCAAAATCTATTTCATCCTACATTTAAAAATCCCAAATAATAACAGTAGGTAACACCCGTTAATTAAACCGTTATTCAGACTCTTACGTTAATTATACGTTATAACACCTAAATTATATTAAATTTATCCAAAGGGGAAAAAAGGGATAAAGTTGTTAAACAGTTAAAGGCGTAGGGCAATTTACCTAAATAAATAAATTTTGAATTTTGAAATGGAGAGTGGAGAGAGCGGGGGAGAGTCTTCGAGGGTGGCACATAGCGAGGTAGCCGGCCATGCCGGCGAGAGCAATAAGGGGGAGAGTGGAGGTGGGCATGCATCAGGTGAAAAGGAGGGAATTAAAGGAGACAATAACAAGATTCAAGGTCAGCGGATATCATTCAGAGATAAAGTTGTGGGTGCCTCAACAAGGAGAGCTTTGGAAGTTGCTGATTCTCTTGATGGGGATAAGATGGCTAAAGTAGTTGGTAAGCAAGGCGATTCGGAGATACCAACTGTGACGTTCACTGAAGAAGCAAAGGAGATATTGGCAGAGCCCTACAAAGATGCCATCGTGATCAAAGTTCTTGGAAAAAACTTTAGCTATACGGCGATCACGCACAGGCTTAAAGGAGTCTGGAGAACCAAAGGAGGATATGAGGTACTAGATGTCGGTTTTGGCTATTTCTTAGTTAAATTTGATCTCTTGGAGGATAGAGAAAAAGTTCTCCTTGGAGGACCATGGATGATTACTGGTAGTTATGTTGCGGTTAAACCTTGGAGTTCTTCATTCAGACCTTGTGAAAACACTTTTGGATCTACCATGGTTTGGATAAGAATCACAGGTTTAAACATTAACTATTATCAAGAGAAAGCCATGAAAATGATT